>NC_069502.1:818687995-818977127 GCF_027579735.1 Bombina bombina
ATGTGAGGGAATGCAGGACTAGGTGTGTGATATGGGTATGTGCTGAAAGATGGCTTACAGAGGCAGGTGTCTGATGTAGTCTGATTTGTGCATGAGCTGAGGGAATGCAGGACTAGGTGTGTGATATGGGTATGTGCTGAAAGATGGCTTACAGAGGCAGGTGTCTGATGTAGTCTGATTTGTGCATGAGCTGAGGGAATGCAGGACTAGGTGTGTGATATGGGTATGTGCTGAAAGAATGCTTACAGAGGCAGGTGTCTGATGTAGTCTGATTTGTGCATGAGCTGAGGGAATGCAGGACTAGGTGTGTGATATGGGTATGTGCTGAAATATGGCTTACAGAGGCAATTGTCTGATGTAGTCTGATTTGTGCATGAGCTGAGGGAATGCAGGACTAGGTGTGTGATATGGGTATGTGCTGAAAGATGGCTTACAGAGGCAGGTGTCTGATGTAGTCCGATTTGTGCATGAGCTGAGGGAATGCAGGACTAGGTGTGTGATATGTGTATGTGCTGAAATATGGCTTACAGAGGCAGGTGTCTGATGTAGTCTGATTTGTGCATGAGCTGAGGGAATGCAGGACTAGGTGTGTGATATGGGTATGTGCTGAAATATGGCTTACAGAGGCAGGTGTCTGTAGTCTGATTTGTGCATGAGCTGAGGGAATGCAGGACTGGGTGTGTGATATGGGTATGTGCTGAAAGATGGCTTACAGAGGCAGGTGTCTGATGTAGTCTGATTTGTGCATGAGCTGAGGGAATGCAGGACTAGGTGTGTGATATGGGTATGTGCTGAAAGATGGCTTACAGAGCAGTGTTAATTTTGACGGCAAATTTCAATTTAGTCTTAGTTTTAGTCGTATTTTAGTCGTCTGAATTGTTTTAGTTTTAGTCTAGTTTTAGTCGACTGAATCTCCAGTAGATTTTAGTCGACTAAATCTCCAATAGATTTTAGTCGACTAAAATCTAAGTGGATTAGTTATGGTGTAATGCATTATTTAAGTATGTCTCTATAATTTGCAAACTGATTATATACTCCAGGAGTAAACATAACACCTGTTATTATTTATGGTATTAAGGTTTAAACATGCAATACAGACACAGATTTAGCCGTTGTGATATATAACATCTTTATTAAACTTAAAATTAAATAAAACCAAGTTTCATATAAACAAACAGAAGTGCAACTTTAAAATATAAAAAAAAAAAAACTGTGAACTGTATTGGCTGTATTGCACATATTACCTAATATAAAAACTTTTAACAGTTCTCTGTTATTAATTATAACAAGTATCAAGTAACTCAACACAACAAAAAGTTTCTTCAGCTAGCACAGGCACAACATAACTTAAACCCATACTCATGGGTTATGCTTATTTCTATAGGAAGAATCAATTGATTGTTCACAAATTCTAAACATTTTCGGCAATGATATTAGCACTGCTCTAGAACTTCCAAACTCATTATATACTCCTGGAGTAAAGGTTTGTTAACCTGTTTTTATTTATGGTATTAAGGTTTGAACATGCAATACAGATTTAACTGTTGTGGTATATAACATGTCTTGATTTATCTTAAAATGTATTAAAATTAAGTTTCATAAATTTGACAAAAGAACAGTAATTAGATATGGATTGATTATAACAACTTGCATAAAATGTTTTTGTCAGCAAATTTTGATTTAGTTTTAGTCATAGTCTTTTGACTAAAATGTCATTTTGATTTAGTTTTAGTCATAGTCTTTTGACTAAAATGCCATTTTAGTTTTAGTCGTATTTTAGTCATCAGATTTTCTTTAGTTTTATACTCATTTTAGTCTAGTTTTAGTCGACGAAATTAACATTGTTACAGAGGCAGGTGTCTGTAGTCTGATTTGTGCATGAGCTGAGGGGATGCAGGACTAGGTGTGTGATATGGGTATGTGCTGAAATATGGCTTACAGAGGCAGGTGTCTGATGTAGTCTGATTTGTGCATGAGCTGAGGGAATGCAGGACTAGGTGTGTGATATGGGTATGTGCTGAAATATGGCATACAGAGACAGGTGTCTGATGTAGTCTGATTTGTGCATGAGCTGAGGGAATGCAGGACTAGGTGTGTGATATGGGTATGTGCTGAAAGATGGCTTACAGAGGCAGGTGTCTGATGTAGTCTGATTTGTGCATGAGCTGAGGGAATGCAGGACTAGGTGTGTGATATGGGTATGTGCTGAAATATGGCTTACAGAGGCAGGTGTCTGTAGTCTGATTTGTGCATGAGCTGAGGGAATGCAGGACTAGGTGTGTGATATGGGTATGTGCTGAAATATGGCTTACAGAGGCAGGTGTCTGATGTAGTCTGATTTGTGCATGAGCTGAGGGAATGCAGGACTAGGTGTGTGATATTGGTATGTGCTGAAAGATGGCTTACAGAGGCAGGTGTCTGATGTAGTCTGATTTGTGCATGAGCTGAGGGAATGCAGGACTAGGTGTGTGATATGGGTATGTGCTGAAATATGGCTTACAGAGGCAGGTGTCTGATGTAGTCTGATTTGTGCATGAGCTGAGGGAATGCAGGACTAGGTGTGTGATATGGGTATGTGCTGAAAGATGGCTTACAGAGGCAGGTGTCTGATGTAGTCCGATTTGTGCATGAGCTGAGGGAATGCAGGACTAGGTGTGTGATATGTGTATGTGCTGAAATATGGCTTACAGAGGCAGGTGTCTGATGTAGTCTGATTTGTGCATGAGCTGAGGGAATGCAGGACTAGGTGTGTGATATGGGTATGTGCTGAAAGATGGCTTACAGAGGCAGGTGTCTGTAGTCTGATTTGTGCATGAGCTGAGGGAATGCAGGACTGGGTGTGTGATATGGGTATGTGCTGAAAGATGGCTTACAGAGGCAGGTGTCTGATGTAGTGTGATTTGTGCATGAGCTGAGGGAATGCAGGACTAGGTGTGTGATATGGGTATGTGCTGAAAGATGGCTTACAGAGGCAGGTGTCTGTAGTCTGATTTGTGCATGAGCTGAGGGGATGCAGGACTATGTGTGTGATATGGGTATGTGCTGAAATATGGCTTACAGAGGCAGGTGTCTGATGTAGTCTGATTTGTGCATGAGCTGAGGGAATGAAGGCTAGGTGTGTGATATGGGTATGTGCTGAAATATGGCTTACAGAGACAGGTGTCTGATGTAGTCTGATTTGTGCATGAGCTGAGGGAATGCAGGACTAGGTGTGTGATATGGGTATGTGCTGAAAGATGGCTTACAGAGGCAGGTGTCTGATGTAGTCTGATTTGTGCATGAGCTGATGGAATGCAGGACTAGGTGTGTGATATGGGTATGTGCTGAAATATGGCTTACAGAGGCAGGTGTCTGTAGTCTGATTTGTGCATGAGCTGAGGGAATGCAGGACTAGGTGTGTGATATGGGTATGTGCTGAAATATGGCTTACAGAGGCAGGTGTCTGATGTAGTCTGATTTGTGCATGAGCTGAGGGAATGCAGGACTAGGTGTGTGATATGGGTATGTGCTGAAAGATGGCTTACAGAGGCAGGTGTCTGTAGTCTGATTTGTGCATGAGCTGAGGGAATGCAGGACTAGGTGTGTGATATGGGTATGTGCTGAAATATGGCTTACAGAGGCAGGTGTCTGATGTAGTCTGATTTGTGCATGAGCTGAGGGAATGCAGGACTGGGTGTGTGATATGGGTATGTGCTGAAATATGGCTTACAGAGGCAGGTGTCTGATGTAGTCTGATTTGTGCATGAGCTGAGGGAATGCAGGACTGGGTGTGTGATATGGGTATGTGCTGAAAGATGGCTTACAGAGGCAGGTGTCTGATGTAGTCTGATTTGTGCATGAGCTGAGGGAATGCAGGACTAGGTGTGTGATATGGGTATGTGCTGAAAGATGGCTTACAGAGGCAGGCGTCTGTAGTCTGATTTGTGCATGAGCTGAGGGGATGCAGGACTAGGTGTGTGATATGGGTAAGTGCTGAAATATGGCTTACAGAGGCAGGTGTCTGATGTAGTCTGATTTGTGCATGAGCTGAGGGAATGCAGGACTAGGTGTGTGATATGGGTATGTGCTGAAAGATGGCTTACAGAGGCAGGTGTCTGATGTAGTCTGATTTGTGCATGAGCTGAGGGAATGCAGGACTAGGTGTGTGATATGGGTATGTGCTGAAAGATGGCTTACAGAGGCAGGTGTCTGTAGTCTGATTTGTGCATGAGCTGAGGGAATGCAGGACTAGGTGTGTGATATGGGTATGTGCTGAAATATGGCTTACAGAGGCAGGTGTCTGATGTAGTCTGATTTGTGCATGAGCTGAGGGAATGCAGGACTAGGTGTGTGATATGGGTATGTGCTGAAAGATGGCTTACAGAGGCAGGTGTCTGATGTAGTCTGATTTGTGCATGAGCTGAGGGAATGCAGGACTAGGTGTGTGATATGGGTATGTGCTGAAAGATGGCTTACAGAGGCAAGTGTCTGATGTAGTCTGATTTGTGCATGAGCTGAGGGAATGCAGGACTAGGTGTGTGATATGGGTATGTGCTGAAATATGACTTACAGAGGCAGGTGTCTGTAGTCTGATTTGTGCATGAGCTGAGGGAATGCAGGACTAGGTGTGTGATATGGGTATGTGCTGAAATATAGCTTACAGAGGCAGGTGTCTGATGTAGTCTGATTTGTGCATGAGCTGAGCGAATGCAGGACTAGGTGTGTGATATGGGTATGTGCTGAAAGATGGCTTACAGAGGCAGGTGTCTGTAGTCTGATTTGTGCATAAGCTGAGGGAATGCAGGACTGGGTGTGTGATCTCACTGTAACTGCCACTGGAACTGCCGCCTCCCACCCTCTTCTTCCCCACGCTTGGATCCTTGGGAAGAAAAAGGGGTAGTTAGACACATGAAACCAACAAAATGTATTTTATGATTCAATAGAGAATACAATTTTAAATAACTTTCCAATTTACTTTTAATATCACATTTACTTCATTTTCTTTATATCCTTTGTTGAAGGTGCAACAATGCTCTACTGGGAGCCAGCTGAAAAAAATCAGATGAGCCAATGAAAAAAGGTCTATAAGTGCAGCCACCAATCAGCAGCTAGCTCCCAGTAGTGCATTACTGCTCCTGAGACTACCTAGGTTTTTTTTTAATAAAGGATACCAACAGAATGAGACAAATTTGATAATAGAAGTACATTGGAAAGTTGTATAAAACTGAATGCTCTATCTGAATCATGAAAGAAAAATGTTGGGTTTCATATCCCTTTAAGTTAATAGTGGCAGCCAGCAGGTGTGAGTAGGACACAGGACAGTGAGGACTGGCATCGGGGACACACACCTGGCCTGCAATTTTATTTTTTTCATTTTAAATACCCATGCCCAGGCTACAATGCTTGTCATGTTTGTCATATGGTTAAATAGAAAATGGAGGGGGGAGTGGGCTGCTTTGCCTTAAAAAGCCTGGGCCTATTGTTGGTCCTTGTCCAGCCTTGTATATATCTACCTACCTATATACTGGTTATAAAGAGTACTTAAAGGGACACTGAACCCAATTTTTTTTGCATGCAATTTTTTAGCAACTTTCTGTTTTACTCCTATTATCAAAATTTCTTCGTTCTCTTGCTATCTTTATTTGAAAAAGAAGGCATCTAAGCTAAGGAGCCAGACAATTTTTGGTTTAGACCCTGGACAGCACTTGTTTATTGGTCGGTGAATTTATCTGCCAATCAGCGAGAACAACCCAGGTTGTTCACCAAAAATTGTCCGGCATTTTAAATTACATTCTTGCTTTTCAAATAAAGATCCCAAGAGAATGAAGAAAATGTGATAATAGGAGTAAATAAGAAAGTTGCTTAAAATTGCATGCTCTAAAAATTTGGGTTCAGTGTCCCTTTAAGTTTCAAAAAAGTAATGGATCCTGCCATGTTGAAATCTATTTTTCCTTTATCTAATCACATCTACTAATGATTACATGCAGATAAAGAGTTGTGCAAACAATGGCTGTGTGCAACATTCAAATAACTATATAACAGGGTTTAAAGTCTTTGAATTCCACACAGAGATTGTTTGCACAATTCATCTGTCCTTGATTATCTGCAGCAAAGGAAATTAAAGGGGCATTTTACTGTAAAATCTTTTTTCCTTAAAGTTACAGTAAACACCTTGATATTTTTATATAAAATGTTTACTGATGCATAATGAAATATATAATATATTTGCTATATATATTCATTATTTATTTTACCCCCTTTCATGTAATTTAGCTCTGAAATTTGAGCCATTTCTAATGCTTAGAACTTGAAATGCACCTGCTGACTTTTCAAGGCCAATTCTGCTGTATCTTTCACTAATTGGCTTTACCTGATAACAACTGCAAAATAGAGTACATTATACTAACTTTGTGACTGTGACTTGCCTGGTCGTCTGCTAACTAAAGCCCAGATTGGCTCCACCAACTAAGAGGAATGGTAGGTGGAGCTTAGCTATGTAAAAATAATTGCAGAACAAATTATGTTAATTTGTTTTTAAAATGTTAAGACTTGGCTGATATTTCTTTTTAACAGTTTAAAATAAATGTATTGTAATTACAAGGTGTTAACTGTCCGTGTAATGTTTTTCCAATGACTTCTTATATCAGCTGCAGAGTGTAAAATGTATGAGACATTGCTTCTTTATGTTTATTTTTGCAAACAAAATAACTGGGTTTGTTCTTTGAAATGACACTCTATTAAAATGTGTTGAGTTTGCAGGGAAATCAGATCTCATTCTTTATCTCTGTCTGTATACCAAAGCCCAATAATTAGAGAGAACAATTAAAACATTAACATTTTATCACTTATCTCTGCTACCTCCCACTAGTAGTGTAATTTTGTCTACTGGCTATGTTTACACATCTTTTTTTATAGCCAATACTATAAATATATAATACTAAGTATAGAAACGTCCAATATAGGTAGGGATACCACAGGTAAAATCATATATTTCAAATGTCGATATAAAGGTAACAGAGCTATTTGTAAAGAATTTAATAGACTCCAGCAGGTAAAATGGATAATTATAAACAAATTAAAGGGCAGAAACATTGAGGTTAAATCTATAGATATAGATTTCAACATGGCAGCTTCCATTTCTTTAAGGAAACACATGGGATTTAGAAAGCCAACAATTTTCAGAGTTACATCACAAAATAAATAATTAATGAATACTACACACCCTTTGCTGAGCTGTTTCTGAGTTTTTAGATGCTGCTCCCATTTAAGTACTACTGGAAATCATTTTAAAGTGAGAAACCCAAACAACTATATATTGTTTTCTTTAATATAGGTAGCGAGAGTCCACAAGCTTGTAACTGATGGGATATACATTCCTACCAGGAGGAGGCAAAGTTTCCCAAACCCTATAAATATCTGCACAGCTCACTCATACCTCAGACTGCTATCTCTTGTGAATCTCTTTATCTGATTTTCCATTAAGGTAAAGCTGTTTTGTGGACTTCTTTCAAATTTTTGCCTAAAGTTGTGAATTCTAATAACATTAATAGGGAAATCATTGTTCCTTCTTTGTGTCCTAATCCTAAGAATAATATTAAAAGATCTTTACACTGTTTAGATGTAGTAAGAGCTTTGAAATATTATGTAGATGCTACTAAGGATTTCAGACAGACTTCTAGTCTGTTTGTTCTTTTTTCTGGTTCTAGAAAAGGTCAGAAAGCCTCTGCCATTTCTTTAGCATCTTGGTTGAAACTTTTAATTCACAAAGCTTATTTGGAGGTGGGGCAGTCTCCGCCTCAGAGAATAACAGCTCATTCTAAAACCTCAGTCACCACATCTAGGGCTTTCAAGAATAAAGCTTCAATTGATCAAATTTGCAAAGCGGCCACTTGGTTTTCCTTACATACCTTTACTCAATTCTATAATTTTTATGTTTTTGCTTCTTCAGAAGCAGCTTTTGGTAGAAAGGTTCTTCATGCAGCTGTCTCAGTTTGATTCTAGTGCCTATGATTTAATTTTTTTTGAAAATTCTAAAGAAAAATGTTATTACTTTTGGATTTAATTTCTCAGCGACAATAGCTGTCTTTATTTTATCCCTCCCTTTATTTTTGTTACTTCTGGACTTCCACATCTTGGGTATTGTATCCCACCAGTAACAAGCTTGTGGACTCTCGCCACCTATATTAAAGAAAACATAATTTATGTAAGGAGTTAAATTCCTTTAATGGTGCCGAGAGTCTACAAGGCCCACCCAATTATTTCTTTATTTTTGAGTTCTTTTTAATAAGCACATCTTTTTCCTGCTCTTCTTTTTTATGCTTTTACTCCTTAAACGCCTCACCTCTTGGCTGTACGTTAAACAGAGGTATGAGTGAGGTGAGGTGGGTATTTATAGGCTTTAGGGTTGTGAAACTTTGTCCCCTTTTGGTAGGAATGTGTATCCCATAAGTAACAAGCTTGTGGACTATCGCCACCATGAAAGAAATTAATGTACCAGGTTCGTTCTTACATAAATTATGTCTTTTTCTTAACAGATTTAAACTATACTATTATTTTATGTATATTCTATGGTGTGTGAGAAATCTAGAACAAATGGTTTGAACAAATGCATCTTTATTCATATTTTAATAAACATGGTTGTAAACAATACAATGTGAGTTTTTTCTGACCTGTATAGTCCAAATGTTTGTGGAGCTATACTTGTATTAGGTGATCTTTCTAAAATAATAAAAAATACATATTAATTCAGTGTTTCTCTATAAAAGATAAATAATTGAAAGTAAAAATAATATATATATATATATATTAGTTATATTTAAGGGTAGGGGCTTATCATAATCCAGACAAGGGCTTTTGGTGGCCTCTTATTCTTTTGATGTTAGCACAGACTCTCACTCTCCCTGTACAGCTATACACCTGGTCAATTTAACCCATTTAGTACGGGAACTTTCACACAAAAACTTGCCCAAAATATCAGACATTTTTTAGCATTTTTGCTATCACTCCATTTAAACAAAAATTGAGCCTTCTTTAATTTTATTTACCTGTCAAAACTATATATATATATTTTTAAGTAGCCAACCCAAGATATTGATCTAGGCCAATTTTGGTATATTTCATGCCACCATTTAACCACCAAATGCGATAAAAAAAATTGGTACTTTTTTCACAAACTTTGGGTTTCCCACATAAATTATTTACATATTGCTTTTGCAATCATGGCACAAATGTTTGTAAAAGTTTCTCTGGGATCCCCTTTGTTCAGAAATAGCAGACATATATGGCTTTGCCATTGCTTTTTGGTAATTAGAAGGCCACTTATTGTAGCTGCTCACCCCACTTCTATTATTCCTGGCAATGAAGGGTTTAATCAGGTATCTTAAAAGGTTAATTTTAGCCTTCATGTAGAGATTATCCTCCCACCTGAGACTTCCCACCCCCTTATACCTCTCAAACTGCTCTCTTCCCTCACCCACCCTCATCTTAGTTACTGATGCCAGTATGAAAATATATGGCTTTTTTATATATATATATATTGTCAGTATATTTATAAGAATCTTAGCAGTATTCTCCAAACAATGTGTGAGTATATGGCAGGGAATATATTTAACAATCTTTCTTTAGACTGAACCCACAATCAATATACTTCTACTAAGACAACAAAATTAATATAAATACCTGAATTCTTTATTATTAGTAAATATTTATGAACATATTGAAATGTGTATATTCGTGAGAATTAGAATATGAGCCGACACTATATGCGTTTAAAACTATTCAAATAAAATACGCTATGCAAAGCTCATGCAAATTTACTTTCAAAACCAGCCTTATTTACAAATAGCCTTTCATTCAGTTACATTTAAAATATTACAATGAGATTTAAAAAAGCAGCTACAAACATTCAGCAATACGATTTACAGTGCTAATTTAAACAATAGTACAATATACACTTCTATTAAAACATCAGAAATTGTATATATTATTTATACAAAAACCCAATTCTGAGTTATAACTATATATTTGTACAGATAAAACAATTTAGCAGTAAGGATTTGTTTAACCATACACAGGCTGAATACTAGTAAAATGCAGACTGCTCTCTAAATCTATTGAATACAAATTGACTATGTTCTTACCAATAAGCTTTGTTTCAAGTTTTTAAAAATTAGAACAATTATACTTTACCAATTTGAACCAATTTGTAGCGGTCTTTAGGTCATCTCATTTAACCCCTTAACAACTGAGGACGTGCAGGGTACGTCCTCAGAAAAAAGGCAGTTAACGCCTGAGAACGTACCCTGCACGTCCTCAGTGTGGAAAGCAGCTGGAAGCGATCCTGCTCGCTTCCAGATGCTTTCCGGTTATTGCAGTGATGCCTCGATATGGAGGCATCCTGCAATAACCTTTTTAAGCCATCCGGTGCAGAGAGAGCCACTCTGTGGCCCTCTCTGCACCGGAGATCGGTGGCTTACTGCGTTGGTGGGTGGGAGCCGGACCGGGAGGCGGGTGGCGGCCATCGATGGCCCTGGCGATGTGAAGGGGGGCGGAATTGTGGGCGGGGGTGGCTGGGGGCGCGCACGGGCGCACGCGCGTGCACGGGAGGGTGGGGGCGGGTGCGTGCGCGTGCACGGGGAGGGAGCGGGTGGGAACCGCTACACTACAGAAAATGCTGAAATAAAAAATGTTAAAAAAAATGTCAAAAATGTAAAAAAAAAAAATGATCAGCAAAGTGGTGGGGGTTTGTCTGTGTGGAAGGGGGAGCTTCACTACAGAAAAATAAAAACAAACAAAAAAAAAGCACTTTTTATTGCAAACTGGGTACTGGCAGACAGCTGCCAGTACCCAAGATGGCCCCCAATAAGGCAGAGGGGAGGGTTAGAGAGCAGTTTGGGGGGGGATCAGGGAGGTTGGGGGCTAAGGGGGGGATCCTACACAGTAGTATATGTAAATATTTTTTTTTTTTTTAAAAACCCTTTTATTTTAGTACTGGCAGACTTTCTGCCAGTACTTAAGATGGCGGGGACAATTGTGGGGTGGGGGAGGGAAGGGAGCTGTTTGGGAGGGATCAGGGGGTGGGATGTGTCAGATGGGAGGCTGATCTCTACACTAAAGCTAAAATTAACCCTGCAAGCTCCCTACAAACTCCCTAATTAACCCCTTCACTGCTAGCCATAATACACGTGTGAGGCGCAGCAGGATTTAGCGGCCTTCTAATTACCAGAAAGCAACGCCAAAGTCATATATGTCTGCTATTTCTGAACAAAGGGGATCCCAGACAAGCATTTACAACCATTTGTGCCATAATTGCACAAGCTGTTTGTAAATGATTTCAGTGAGAAACCTAAAATTGTGAAAAATTTTATGTTTTTTTTAATTTGATCGCATTTGGCGGTGAAATGGTGGCATGAAATATACCAAAATGTGCCTAGATCAATACTTGGGGTTGTCTACTACATTACACTAAAGCTAAAATTAACCCTACAAGCTCCCTAAAAGCTCCCTAATTAACCCCTTAACTGCTGGGCATAATACACTTGTGGTGCGCAGTGGCATTTAGCGGCCTTCTAATTACCAAAAAGCAACGCCAAAGCCATATATGTCTGCTATTTCTGAACAAAGGGGATCCCAGAGAAGAATTTACAACCATTTATGCCATAATTGCACAAGTTGTTTGTAAATAATTTCAGTGAGAAATCGAAAGTTTGTGAAAACATTTGTGAAAAAGTGAACAATTTTTTGTATTTGATCGCATTTGGCGGTGAAATGGTGGTATGAAATATACCAAAATTGGCCTAGATCAATACTTTGGGATGTCTACTAAAAAAAAATATATACATGTCAAGGGATATTCAGGGATTCCTGAAAGATATTAGTGTTCTAATGTAACTAGCGCTAATTTTGGAAAAAAATGGTTTGGAAATAGCAAAGTGCTACTTGTATTTATGGCCCTATAACTTGCAAAAAAAGCAAAGAACATGTAAACATTGGGTATTTCTAAACTCAGGACAAAATTTAGAAACTATTTAGCATGGGTGTTTTTTGGTGGTTTTAGATATGTAACAGATTTTGGGGGTCAAAGTTAGAAAAAGTGTGTTTTTTTCCATTTTTCCTCATATTTTATAATTTTTTTATAGTAAATTATAAGATATGATGAAAATAATGGTATCTTTAGAAAGTCCATTTAATGGCGAGAAAAACGGTATATAATATGTGTGGGTACAGTAAATGAGTAAGAAGAAAATTACAGCTAAACACAAACACCGCAGAAATGTAAAAATAGCCTTGGTCCCAAACGGACAGAAAATGAAAAAGTGCTGTGGTCATTAAGGGGTTAAAGGAAAGTTATTGCATAGATCATGGATAAGCTTCCAGTTCCTTGCTGAAGTGAAATGTATTTCCAGGCAGCCAAAATTAAAAACACTTTTGTCTCAGCAAGTCACAAAAAAACTGTCCCTTGTGCATTCACTACTCCTATTTTATAATCATTGAAGACCTAGTTCGTTTACGCCCTTTTTGCTTGTCCCTTCTGATTGGCTCACCCTGTGAATGCAGGTTGCCAAGGAGATGCATTCTTTAACAGCCAATCATCTCCTGGCTGTAATACCTGTGTCGCAACACCGTACCTTGTCCATTGGGTGGCAGTATTACAAACAGACATAGCAATACATGTAGCATGACAAACACAGCCATACATTTACTACCCCACATTGAAAGAAAATATTTCTTTAAAATGTGTAATAAATGCCATAATTTCCTTACATTAATAAGTTATGTTTATATATACTGTATTATATCATATTATTTATTTTGATCAATTTGACATGAAACACAGTATGCCCTTAACATCATTATATTATATTATAATAATGTATACTGCCAATTATTCTGAAATTAATGGCATTTATACATTCTGTTATATATGTTTTCACATAATATAATATGTTCTATGTCTCCAACAATTTCTGCATATATGAATTGATGCCTGCAATAGAAATGGAAACAATTGTTAGAAATGATTTAAGCATTCATGTGTCTATGGTCCATCTGAAATAAAATTAAGTATTATTAATCATTTACTTTTAGGTCCACAAATATTCTTAAAAACACAGAGGCTAAGTAAGACCTTTTATGTTTTCAAAACATATATATATATATATATATATATATATATATATATATATATATATATATATATACAAAACACGGAAGGGAACTGCACTCTCATACCGGACCGGGTACACATCCCATGACCCTGCAACATGCTCAGCTCTGGGTGCCACTGGCACTCACAGTAAGCTGTGCTGTCCCCAGAGCCACAAGCAGTTAACCCCAGACAGGTCTGGGTGCAAGAACCATAGGGAAAATTACAAAACAAATTAATACAACACACAGAGAAAACCCAGCACTCACTTACAAGCTCTCAGCTAAGATTTAAAAGCAAAAATGGAAAGGTTAGTCACCACATCTGGCCAAATGGGACAAGCTCAGGTACCACGTCAAGGTCCTTTCCAATACCTGAGACCCTAAAACAGCCACACAATGCAAGCTTTCAAATCCAAACAAACTGAAAACAAGGGAAGGGTGCACAGGAATATGTAACCACCCTAGACATATACAAAACACGGAAGGGAACTGCACTCTCATACCGGACCGGGTACACATCCCATGACCCTGCAACATGCTCAGCCCTGGGTGCCACTGGCACTCACAGGAAGCTGTGCTGTCCCCAGAGCCACAAGCAGTTAACCCCAGACAGGTCTGGGTGCAAGAACCATAGGGAAAATTACAAAACAAATTAATACAACACACAGAGAAAACCCAGCACTCACTTACAAGCTCTCAGCTAAGATTTAAAAGCAAAAATGGAAAGGTTAGTCACCGCATCTGGCCAAATGGGACAAACTCAGGTACCACGTCAAGGTCCTTTCCAATACCTGAGACCCTAAAACAGCCACACAATGCAAGCTTTCAAATCCAAACAAACTGAAAACAATGAAACGGATTAAACGGCCAGGAGCTAACGGCCGAGAAATGCGTTATCTGCTCCATTAAACACATTTTCTAACCACCCAGTTTGGACTGTGTTCTATTTTATACATAAGGAGACTTGATTAAATAGTCTTTTAACAGCCCACACTGCTTAAGAAGATTTGATCCTGGTTGATTTAAAGAGGTACCTTGCCAAGTACGGCTCCCAACAACACCTGAGCTATACCGGAGGCCATCTCGACCGCGAGACATCCACGGTTTTACATCACACCGCATTGGTCAGCGTACTGACTGCTGGAAATGTCAGCCTGCCTGTCTGCACTTTTTTAACGAAAAGTACCACTCCGCTTGTGAGTACCTGCTATTTGGTCTATACTATATATTTACACTGTATAAGTGATATCTGCACTATGAGGCGCTCTCTTCTTCTTTTCACCAGAATAAAAAGAATGTTTTTTTTTTGTTTTTTTTTTGTTGTTGTTGTTGTAGTCCATGGTTCAATACTTGTATATTTGACACAGCAGGGACTATTTAACAAGTTTATGTTAATTATCAGTTCCTAGGGATCTTGCCTAGCTTATCTGGTTTATGCTCAGAACTTCGTCTCCATCCGTTCTTTGTTTGTTATAAAGACTATGTTATCTTTTAATTAGAATAAACAGGTTTTCATTCAGCTGAAACTATTTGGCAAGGGTTTTTTTATAGTAAATAGAACTGATGTCTCCAAAATTTATGAGAGGCAATATAGGTGGCTTTAGAGCAGAACTAGGGGTCAGTGATCATCTGATATGGATCCTAAATTCACGCCTCCGTTGGATATCCTTGGAAACAGATGTGAAATATATATAATATACAGATGATTATCTTTGAAGTAATCTGTTTTTCTCTGGAATGGTCATTTTAATTAAGTACCAAATGTTCCATTGTTCTCACCTGATTAAAGTCAGTTTGTCTGAAAGAAATCAATCATTTTCTACTGACCAGTCAGACATCTGAATAAATATATATATTTATTAACCTTAAAATATATATATATTTATTAACCTTACATATACCTTGACATAAATCCCCCTTCCAATTTTAAATATATGTAGGACACATGTATTTAGATTGGCTCAAAGTCAATGGTATTTGGTGAGGATGTTGACCATACACACCATAGACAGTATTCTATGTACATAGTCTGTTTTTTTTTTTTTTGAGCCTTCATGTTTATCAGCTAGTCATCTTTAAACTACATTATGTCTTTATTTCATTTGGGGATATGACACTTCATTCTCCCTCTATAACTTGTAGTTGGGATCTTGGATGACATGCTCGCAATTGATTGATATGGACCCATTTATCTATGAAACTTTCATTTTTGGGGATCCGTATTTTATAGGCCACTGGAGATATTTTGTCAGTAATGACAAAAGGACCTTTCCATGAGGGAAGAAATGTCTTCTCCCTAACCTGATCTCTTCCAAAGTTATAAAGATAAACTTTATCATTTATTTTGTATTCCTTTTTGGACGTTTTGAGATCATAATAGGTTTTAGTGGCAGTTGCGGCTCTTTCTAAATTTCTTTGAGCAAATGCAAAGGCATATTGCAGGTGCTTTCTTAGGTTCTCCACATATTGATGTGTATTGGCAGCGTTTATCAAGTTTTGGTCTGATGTACGGTACAGCAGATGCTGAGGTAGAACCATTCTTCTACCAGTCATCAGTTCAAAAGGTGACATCTTGGTAGCACCACTTGGAGTTGCTCTTAATGGCATTAGGACTAGAGGTAGTTTTACATCCCAGTCTTTACCCGTTTCGCTCACAAACTTTTTGAGGATTTTCACAATGGACTGGTTGTAACGCTATACACTACCACTTGAGGCAGCTCTATAAGCAATATGGAGCTTTCTTTTTACCCCTAGTATTTTCCACATTTTGGTCATCACTTCGCTAGTGAAGTGGGTCCCCCGATCTGACTCGATTCTTTGAGGTAAACCAAATCTGGAGAATACATGGTTGATGAGCAATGCTGCACATGTTTCAGCACTATTGTTAGGTGCACTGATGCACTCCACCCATTTAGTGAACAGGCATGTCATGGTTAACATGTATTTGTTACCTCTTGATGATCTTGTTACTGGACCAATAAAATCAATTTGTATATCTGACCATGGCATTACCATCCCCCTTTTCTGCGATGGCGCTCTATGCGTTGGTGCAGTGGGTTGGAACTGTGGACAGATTAAACACCCTTGACAGTAGGTTTGAACATCCTTCAACATGTGTGGCCAAAAAGCGTAATCACGCAATATTTCATACGTGAGTTTGGCACCACGATGACCGGATGTGGGAGCATCATGGGCGTGTTGAAGCATTAGACCTCTGAACTTGGTGGGTACTACCCATTGCTGAATGCCAGTTTTGGAGGTTCTAATTAACAAACCATCCTGTAACTTGAATTGTGATCTGGATTTCATTAAGATTCTAAGATCTTCTTTGCCAATACAATCATCTTTTGAGATGGGGTTGCTTTCAGGATCTTCTATGTGTTTATAGAAGATGCCTACAATAGGGTCTTCTTTTTGACTAGTGATCAGGTCCTCACTAGGAGAATCCTGACTCCATTGTACCAAGTTAGGCTCACTCTGTTGTTTGGCCTGGTTTCTGGTAATGGCTTCTACCTGAATTGCACCCATTAAATGGTCAATATTAAGGAGTTCTCCAGTTATGGCTCCTTGTTTGGTTAATGAATCCGCAAGATCATTGCCTTCCTTATCTGGGCCTAGAACCCTGGAATGACCCTTGGTCTTTTTCCAGTGTATGGTTAAATCATTGGATACCACCAGATTATCTATCTCACAGAACAACTTGCCATGCTTGACTGGTTTGTTTTTGCTTTTCTGCATGCCATTTCTTTTCCAAGTTGGCAGGTATTCAACAAAACTGTCACGCACATAATTTGAGTCAGTTATGATCACAAATTCATGAATACCATGTTCAATAGCCATTTCAATGGTTTTTAGAATAGCAGTTAGTTCTGCAACTTGACTGGATCTTGGTCCAATGTTAAAACCTACAGATATATTTGGGAATCCATTTGCCCAAGTTATACCAATGCCAGTGACTAATCTGCGCTCATTATCAATAGTGGCATGGTAAGAACAACCATCAACATATACCCAAGGTAATGTTTGACAATGGTCCTCATTGTACATTTTATATGGGGAAAGCAATTGTTCCTCCAGGAAATCATTGTCTGATAATTCTTCCCCAGGATCTCTAGCAGTACAGTCGCGGAGCTCAGCAAGCCCTTGTGCGACTGGATTCTTTTTATTCTGCTTGTAGCGAATTTCTAATGGCCAGCCTTGTAAGGAAAGAGTTCACTCTGTTATGCGGCTATTTGACAAATTCCCATCTCTTATTCTCTCACTATGCAAATATAGCAGCGGCTGGTGGGCCGTTTCTACAATAATTTTCTCGCCCTGTATATAGCTGCGGAAATTTTGTAGAGCCCATACAGTAGATAAGAGGGCTTTTTCGCAATCGTTAAACTTTATTTCTACTAGGGATAGATGTTTGCTTGCATAAGCAATGGCTTTGTTTAAATTATCATGCTTTTGGTATAAAACAGCACTCATGCTTACATCTGTGTACCCTGTCTCTAAGAAGAAAGGTTTACCACCTTCAGGGTATGCTAAACAAGTGAGTTTTCTCTTCAGCTCTTTGATGGCTGTCTCTTGAGATTCACTCCAGTGCCATTTCACATCCTTCTTTAGAAGAAGTAGTAGTGGTTTAGCTAACTCTGCATAATTATCAATGAATTTACGAGAATAATTCGTCATACCCAGGAATGATCTCAATTCCTTTAAGTTAGTTGGGTTTTTAGAATTTACTATAGCTTCCACCTTTTTCTTCTGGGGATTTAATCCTTCAGAAGTAACTTCATGTCCCAAGAAGTTTACACGAGTGCGGCACCATTGAGCTTTTTGTAGGGATAATTTGACACCTGCCCTTTTAAATTGGCTGAGGACGCGTTTAAGCTCTGCAATGTGTTTTTCAAAGTCTGTGCTTTGATTAAAACATCATCAACATAAGATAAGGTCCCCCTTTCCAGTGCATCAGGCATAGCCTTATGCATGAATACAGCAAATTCATGTCCAGAATTTATGTATCCAAATGGAAGTCTCTGGAATGCATATTGAACCTTTTGGAAGGAGAATGCCAGCTTATACTGGTCCTCCTCATGTACCTTGATGGTCCAATATCCCTGTGCACAATCAATGGCAGTGAATATTTTGGATCCCTGCATTTGTGCTAGGCATTGGTCAATATATGGCACAGGCCAGCCAGACATGTACACTCGTTTGTTTAGCTGTCTTAAATCAGCACACAAACGCCATTGTCCATTGGGCTTGAGAACACCTAGAATAGGATTATTATATGAGCTGTGCACCTGTCTGATAATACCTCTTTCTTCAAAATTCCTTATGATCTCTGCAAGAGAATCATATGAGGCTAAGGGAAGTCTGTATTGTTTGACAAATACAGGTGGTGCATTGGTATCTGTTTGTATCCTTGCAATGTGCAAGTCTGTAGTACCGCAGTCATAAGAATCCCTAGCGAAAATATCCTTGTACTCCATCAGGAGTTCTCACAGCTGTTGGCGCTCATCATTGCTGGAACAGCCATTAGCTAAGGATATTTGCTCGTCGACTATTTGCTGAAATCCTGGAAAGATTTCAGGCCGTCCTATTTCATAGGCTTCTTCCAACCTAGAGGTGAGATCCCCTTGATTATAATTTACATTGCTCCCATGACTCTGGGTATTGGGGTAATCTTGCTGTTTGATTGGCTGATCAAACACTAGAGAGGCTTCTTCAATTTTACAGATGCCTTCCTCTGAGCTGAAGGGATAAATAGACTGAATATTAAATGGACCCTCTGGCATAGATGCAAAGGATTGTTCTATTAATTGTTCGTCAGTTAAGTATCCTTCAGGGATCAGCCCAATTACATTATTCTGGAATCCAAAAGTGTAATAACTTGATTCCAGTGCATATCCTATGGTAGTTCCCTTGGATAATGTTATATCCTGTGGGGTCATGTTATGTACAATAATATGTATTGGAACAGTTCCAATATTCACCATAGGAGTGTAGGTTACTGTGACACCCAGATTTTGTATTCTATGGGGGAGGCAAATCAGTGTTTCAGAAGTTTTTAATTTCTGACCTCTCTTTACCTGTAAGGGTAAAAGAAATTTATCAGCCCCAGCAGGAATTATAACATCGCTAGATACCTGCATATTCACAGCATATGGCAATTGCTGGTTTGATTTCAGGGCTGCATTTTCATCCTGAAATACTTCAGGGTCCCCCTTTAACCTGCTCCAGAGGCAAGAATTAATCAAATCTATTTGTATGGCATATCTATGTAAGATATCATTTCCAATGTATATTTGATTATGGGGAGTATTTAAAACTAAAAACAGGTGCTTCACTGACTTATTACCAATAGAGATAGATAATAAGCACTTAGCTGTGATGTTATAGCTTTCAGACCTGTTATCCAGGTTGCTGACACTGTGGTCTTGGGGAGAAAGATATTTAATCACTTTAGGTTCAGCTATCTGCACTAATAAACCTTCGCTTATATAGCTAGCTTCCTGTTTCAAGTTTATTTTAGCATACTTGGTTTTACCAAGGTTATGCACTTGTATAGGGATAAATAGATCCTCTTTAACTCTCTCAATCCCTGTGAGGTATTGAGCGTGGCCTCCCCCCTTAGGGATTTTATGATCCCCCTTGTGGAGTGATATGGTTAATACATCGCCCTCTAGGGAAATATTCGCTATCTTTCCAGGCGAAATTTTAAAAGTATTACCATCAGAGCCACTTAAAGGAGTCTGATCATCTATTTGTAGAATAGTGATTTCAGGTACAGAGTTATTCCTGAAATGAATCTCCACAGCATCTGGTTTCTCTTCCACCACGTGACAGCTATGTCGGGTGCGAGATATACCAGATTTTTCATAATTTATAGGCCTTTTAACTTGTGACCAAATTACATTATTTATGCAATCAATTATGGTGCTTAATCGCTTCAGGAGATCACTACCAATAATTAAACGATCAGTAGGCAGATCCACTATAATGACAGGGTGTCTTATGACCCTGTTCCCCAATTTAAATTTTAACCAGGCCGTACCGTAGACTTTTAGAGAATCACCCCCAACTCCTATTAGAGAACCGTCAAATTCTCTTATTTTAGGTTTGTGGGGTGTTAGCTCATTTAGCTGTGTGTAGTACCTGTGGGATAAGATAGTTGCCTGAGATCCGGTGTCAATTAATCCCATGATAGGGTTGGAGACCGAATCTTGCAGCTCAACTAATACATAATACCTTCCTGCATTTTCTACCATTTCACACATAAAGTTGGCGTTATCATACATCTGTGGGCTTCGCCACGTGTTAACTGAATTCGCTGTGTCATTCGATGCAGAGGAAACTTCATACCTACCTGTTTCCTCTATGACAGGGTCGGCTGGATTCTTTTGTACTGCATCTGTGGAAATAAGGTTAAGAGAGTGCTGCAAAGGAAGAGATTTGTTAATTTTTCCCGTATGAGGTTGCTTGTCATCACGGCTAAATTGTCCGTTTCCGGTCTGTGGGGAGAGAACATGATTAGTATCATTGATATTTATTATTACATTTTGTATATCTCTCCCCTCCCTCTTAGGTGATACCGCAGTGTTTATGATTGTGCCTGTGGTCCACTGCTGACCACTGGCTGTACCCCTAAAAAAGTATTGTTCGGTTGCTGAGCCGTAAGTTTTTAACTCATATTAGCGACTTGTTCGCTCAACCGAAAAGTTACCTGGGTCTGAATTAGGGCTATAGTTTGGGTATCTTTGTCTATCCTCCCGCATGCGATCTTGACTCTCATTTCTGTCCCAGTCCTTATAGCTGCTAATTTGTCTCTGTAATTTATTTATTGCCTGTTCGTATGCTTTTTCAGCCTCATGATATCTAGCTTTTAAAGTTTTATTTTCATCTTGGCACTTTTTATATTCTTCTTCAAAAGCTTTAAAATCAGCCATTAATTCCTGATTATATTTATCTAAGTCAGAAGCCTTTTGGCTAGCATGGAAACCTCTGTCTTTGCCTGAATAAATGCATCTTGAAATTCTCGCAATTAATTATTTTCATCCCTTAGCCACCCTAATTGTCTGTTCTGTCCTGCCATTTGGTTAGACATCTCACAGCTCAAATATATTAGGATCGGCCAAGTTTCGAAAATGAATTCATCACGCTCCCTAAGTTCCGTGCATCTATTAAGTTGCAGTAACATTTGGTATAATTCCCCATCTTCAAACCACATATCTTTAACTAAATCTTTGGCCTTATCTTTACACTCATTAATATACCTGGAGACATCGTCCCCAATATCAAGTCTAGTCATGATGTGATTCATGGCGTCTAATTTGAGCGTTTTTTTCTGAATCACTTCATTGACGGAGGACCTTGGGGAGGACACAATTTCATCTTGCACAGAAATGCTAGCATTACTTTTTGCTGAAGACATCGTTATTTTAGTGTTGTACTTAATAAGATAAAAACGTTAATACAATTTTGACTAATAAGAGAGAGGAAAAAAAAATTTTCTATCTTCAAAATATCAATATCAATTTTGAAATATGACAAAATTAATATTTTTATTAATCTTGAAATATGAAAAATCATTATTTTTATGAATTTTCAAATATAAAAAATTAATATTTTTGATTAATTTTGAAATATGAAAAATTAATATTTTTATGAATTTTTAAATATGAAAAATCAATATTTTTATGAATTTTGAAATATGAAACATTTATATTTTTGATTATTTTTTTTAATATGAATTTTTTTTAAATGAAATTAATATTTTTATAAATTTTTCAAAAAATTAATTTTTAAAAATATTTCAAAATATTAATATTAATCTTGAACACGAAAATCAATATTTCAATTTAAAAAAAAAACTTATATTTTCAAAATATCAATTCGAAATATGATTTTTTTTTCTCTCTTCTATAATAATTTCTATTTACCACAAATATACTGTATCAATATGATAATTATTTATAATATCTCAGCAGTGCCTCCATATAATATGTCAGTATATTTATAAGAATCTTAGCAGTATTCTCCAAACAATGTGTGAGTATATGGCAGGGAATATATTTAACAATCTTTCTTTAGACTGAACCCACAATCAATATACTTCTACTAAGACAACAAAATTAATATAAATACCTGAATTCTTTATAATTAGTGAATATTTATGAACATATTGAAATGTGTATATTCATGAGAATTAGAATATGAGCCGACACTATATGCGTTTAAAACTATTCAAATAAAATATGCTATGCAAAGCTCATGCAAATTTACTTTCAAAACCAGCCTTAATTACAAATAGCCTTTCATTCAGTTGCATTTAAAATATTACAATGAGATTTAAAATAGCAGCTACAAACATTCAGCAATACAATTTACAGTGCTAATTTAAACAATAGTACAATATACACTTCTATTAAAACATCAGAAATTGTATATATTATTTATACAAAAACCCAATTCTGAGTTATAACTATATATTTGTACAGATAAAACAATTTAGCAGTAAGGATTTGTTTAACCATACACAGGCTGAATACTAGTAAAATGCAGACTGCTCTCTAAATCTATTGAATACAAATTGACTATGTTCTTACCAATAAGCTTTGTTTCAAGTTTTTAAAACTTAGAACAATTATACTTTACCAATTTGAACCAATTTGTAGCGGTCTTTAGGTCATCTCATTTAAAGGAAAGTTATTGCATAGATCAGGGATAAGCTTCCAGTTCCTTGCTGAAGTGAAATGTATTTCCAGGCAGCCAAAATTAAAAACACTTTTGTCTCAGCAAGTCACAAAAAAACTGTCCCTTGTGCATTCACTACTCCTATTTTATAATCATTGAAGACCTAGTTCGTTTACGCCCTTTTTGCTTGTCCCTTCTGATTGGCTCACCCTGTGAATGCAGGTTGCCAAGGAGATGCATTCTTTAACAGCCAATCATCTCCTGGCTGTAATACCTGTGTCGCAACACCGTACCTTGTCCATTGGGTGGCAGTATTACAAACAGACATAGCAATACATGTAGCATGACAAACACAGCCATACATTTACTACCCCAACTTGAAAGAAACTATTTCTTTAAAATGTGTAATAAATGCCATAATTTCCTTACATTAATAAGTTATGTTTATATGTACTGTATTATATCATATTATTTATTTTGATAAATTTGACATGAAACACAATATGCCCTTAACATCATTATATTATATTATAATAATTTATACTGCCAATTATTCTGAAATTAATGGCATTTATACATTCTGTTATATATGTTTTCACGTAATATAATATGTTCTATGTCTCCGACAATTTCTGCATATATGAATTGATGCCTGCAATAGAAATGGAAACAATTGTTAGAAATGATTTAAGCATTCATATGTCTATGGTCCATCTGAAATGAAATTAAGTATTATTAATCATTTACTTTTAGGTTCACAAATATTCTTAAAAACACAGAGGCTAAGTAATCTGATCTGCACCATTGGCGCCTCTATACTTTGCTTGCACTTCTAGATTTTCTCCGTTTGGATGCCGATAGAGAGCTGCCTCCATGCTCAGCTAGCTGGACTGCTGTCAAAATCCAGCCTGTCCCTATTGGCATAATTGAATGTCTTCACCTACTGTGAGTACCCTGTGATCATATACTATTGGTACACCATAAGAATCTCCATTGATCTGCACCATTGGCGCCCCTTCCGTGTTGTTTTTTCTTAATCATTTACTTTTAGGTCCACAAATATTCTTAAAAACACAGAGGCTAAGTAAGACCTTTTATGTTTTCAAAACATATATATATATATATATATATATATGGACATTCATTTCTATGTAGATCTGAAATTATATAAAATCCAGCAGATTATGCATTGTTATATATCTATTCACCCAGATATCTCATTAACCCAGTTGCTCTTATAATTTTCATTAGATTTCTGGAGAACAGAGAGAATAAAAAGAATGTTTTTATTTTTTTTGTTGTTGTAGTCCATGGTTCAATACTTGTATATTTGACACCGCAGGGGCTATTTAACAAGTTTATGTTAATTATCAGTTCCTAGGGATCTTGCCTAGCTTATCTGGTTTATGCTCAGAACTTCGTCTCCATCCGTTCTTTGTTTGTTATAAAGACTATGTTATCTTTTAATTAGGATAAACAGGTTTTCATTCAGCTGAAACTATTTGGCAAGGGGGGTTTTATAGTAAATAGAACTGATGTCTCCAAAATTTATGAGAGGCAATATAGGTGGCTTTAGAGCAGAACTAGGGGTCAGTGATCATCTGATATGGATCCTAAATTCACGCCTCCGTGGGATATCCTTGGAAACAGATGTGAAATATATATAATATACAGATGATTATCTTTGGGTTTTTTTTTTTCCCCAAGTTTTATTGAAATATCATTTCAGGGTACAGAAAAAAGGAAGGAGGTGAATTATTATCACAATAAATACATATTAGGGGAAAAATACATTTCTAATTATGTATCAGACCCTCCTAAAAAAGGAGGAAGTAAATAAAGGAAAAGAGGGGGGGGGGGATAACCAAAACACAAGGAATCGGACACCTAATGAAACTTATTAGGTGTATAAAAAAAAAAATAAAAAAAAAGAGAAAAAAACAAAAAACAAACAAAAAAAAAACAAAAACAGAACCTTTTGCATAAGGAGAGGAACATATCGACCTTATCTTGTCAATAGTATAAAATAATAATAATTTACTTCTGTAATAATTACAACTAGCTCCATATGACACCTTAAGATGACCAACCAGCTCCTGGGGTAGGGGAAGGGAGAAAAAAAAAAAAAAAAAGATACACCCCTCCGCTCAATTATACTTGCCAGTTAGATGAAAATAAACCAAGTTCCACTTGTTGCATAAACCAACTAGATTCTCTTAATGGGGCAATTAATTGTAATTGAGCCTCTAAGGGAAGAGTTAGTATTGTTTTCTCCCATTTAAGGAAAAATCTTTGTATTTGTTTGTCATTGGGATTTCTCAAACTGAATTGTTCCAATATTATCTGATTATGAATTTTGTTTACAAACTCCTTGAATTTAGGTTCCCGTGTAGTTTTCCAGTTTCCAAGGATGACATTGCGTCCAACTAGAATTCCCGTATTTATAAGCCTGATGTTCTTATATGGTTCATCATGACTCAGAAGAAAGAAAATATGTCTTGGTCGGAGAATAAGACTACAAACAAATACCTTATTTATCCAAAAGCAGACTTTACTCCAAAACTGTGAAACTTTGGGACAGGTCCAAAAGCAATGCATTTCATCTGCATCAATAAAATTACATTTTGGACAGTTTTCTGCTTTTTTGTACCATTTTGTCATCTTACTTGGAGTGATATATAATAAATTTATTAATTTAAAGTGTGATTCCCTCCAGTCTGTAGAGACCAGAGTTTGATCAGTTAGTTTAAAGCTTTGGAGAATATGTTCTTTAGTAAGGTTTGGAAGAATGTCGTTCCACCTCCTCACCAACTTATCAATATGTATTAACCCATGATACTTGATAAGCATATTATAGAGAACTGAAACAGAAACCTTCCCACAATGATATAGTCTAATAATATCATCCAAACCCCCAAGAGAAAGGTTGGTCCCAGTCTCCACAGATAGTGTACCAATCCAATGCTGAGTCTGAAGATAGGCATAGAAAGAGGTTTTTGGTAAATTAAAACTAGATCTTAGCTCCGTAAATGTCCTTATCATTAATGACTCATTTACACAAATGTCCTTTAAGTTTCTAAGACCTTTCCTGGCCCATATAGAGAAAACTTCATGGATGAGCCCAGGTGGAAAATCCGGATTCCCTAACAAAGGTAAAAACTCTGATTTACGAAAATTAACTGGGATCTCAGAGCAAACTTTCTGCCATGCCAGGATTATGTACTTAAAAGTGTACAAATGTGACACATTTGCTGGTAGTCTTGCAAATGGAATATGAATCAATGCTTTAAGTGAAAATGGAGCTATCAGCTGTGATTCTAAATAAAAAAAAAGAGACATATTCATTTTCTGATAGCCAATCCAGCACAAATTTAGTGAGTGTGGCATAGTTGTAAAATTGAATATTGGGAAAAGCCAATCCACCATGTGTCTTAAAGAAAGATAGCTTAGCAAGTGAAATCCTGGCTTTCTTCCCATGCCATAAAAATTTAGAAAATATTTTTTGCAAGAATTTTATATCTTTCACAGATGATTATCTTTGAAGTAATCTGTTTTTCTCTGGAATGGTCATTTTAATTAAGTACCAAATGTTCCATTGTTCTCACCTGATTAAAGTCAGTTTGTCTGAAAGAAATCAATCATTTTCTACTGACCAGTCAGACATCTGAATAAATATATATATTTATATATAAAGAGAGAAAAAGTACCCTTATTAATCCAGCAACAAACTATGTAATGAACAGTTATATGCTAGTCTCTAGATATAGTTAAAGTAAAAAATACAATATAATAGAACACACTGACTAAAATGCGTGAATAAATTTGTTTATATATGCATCATAGCAACATAATGTGATATTAACATTTCCCCCAAATATATGAGCTTATTAATCACAACCCGGGTTGTAAAGGAGAGTTCTTAGGTTAGTCCGTTAGTAATCCGGTACACTTGGAAATTTAAATCACAATGCCACTCATTAGCATATTTATAATCCAAAAGATGTGGATAAACGTTAATGCAGGCTCTGCACCAAAATTAGCAACATACCCAATACAGGATTGCAACTTGTATCAATTTAGGCAGGATATCGTGAGTTAGCAAGTTCACAATGCCATTTTTGTCTTGATTTCAACGGCTTGTTCAGCATAATATCACACGATAAACAAATACCTGTTAACTTGGTTGTTATGGTGCAATAGGACTACCTGCTCGTTACATCCAATGATTCGATCTTCAGAACCGGAATTGGACTTTCAGATTCGTTACTTTTTCTCCTCCGCTGTTGTAGGCTCTTTAAGTGCAACCGCACGCCTTTTTCTTTTGCGGAAATATTCCTTCTCTTGGGGGATCAGCTGTTAGGCGGTGCTCAGCTGGTGCACCGCTCAAACATACAGACAAGCTACGCGCGTTTCACCCGTGTTTCCTTCGGGCTTCTTCCGGCTGTGCATGATTGGAGAATACACTCCATGAAATTTAAACAGGATGCTCCACCTTCAAAACCTTCGTTGAAATATGTACAAGCCTCTTAGGTGAAATATTAAACATATAATACTATTTACATTACTTTGCTATATTCTTATAATCACAATGTTTGCAACTAATCTATAAGTTCATAATTTGATCACACATTTCTTAATGAAAAAAAAAGTATTTTTGTTCACATAGCAGAGTCAAAATTGGATCCTAATCCATATATATTTCGTAATCTATATTTGTAATACAGCTATAGAATAATTATTTCAGAATGTATTCAGTGTGATTAAGATAGATACTTTTATTCATACCAGTTCTATTATCCTATATTACACTTCAATCTCCCAGAAATGAACCAAAGTTTAACTCTTCATTCAAGCTTTTTAGATTGAAAATCCATTTACTCTCTTTGCATAATAAAATCTGATCTAGATTTTCTCCTCTACCTTTAAGGTCCACTATTTCCAGGCCCCTAAATTTTAGAATTTTCTTGTTGCTATCATGGAATTTTGCAAAATGACGAGCCACACTGCTAATTTTAGTACATTTGTTTTTAATGTCCCTTTTATGTTCTTTTATTCTTTCTTTGAGCTCCCTATATAGTAACGGGGACATATATATTTATTAACCTTAAAATATATATATTTATTAACCTTACATATACCTTGACAATATATATATGTTTTCTGCAGTGTAGGATCCCCCCTTACCCCCCAACCTCCCTGACCCCCCCCAAACAGCTCTCTAAACATCCCCCTCTAACTGTTAGGCACCCTCTTAGGTACCGGCAGCTGTCTGCCAGTACCTATAAACTGCCTTTTTTTAAAAAAAATTAAATATATATATATTTTTTTATAATTGTGAACATATTTTCTGTAGCGTAGTGTCCCCCCTGTAACTATCAGGCATCTGCCCTCATATGGAGCCGGAGCACCGAACGCACTCTGGCTCCATATGCAGCAGATGCCTGAAAGTTCAGGAGCTTAACAGCCGAGAGTGCTGGAGCTTCCTGAAGCTAGGACGTATATATACACATCCATTTGGGTGAAGGGGGTTCAATTTCAGCTAGGGAAACACTGTCATCTCAGTGATCATCTGACTGTAATGCTTTCAACAGTACCTACATTTCAAAGATGGGGTTATCAACATATAAATAAGTGTTTTTGGGTATATTTATATATCTTTAATCTGCACATAGGGACTCCCTCACATGAAACTCAAATAAATACACACTTTAATTGTGCTAGATGATCACTTGGCTATTCAAACCTATATAGGGACCCCAGATTTCCCTGGGGATGACAAACGCACTAGGCCACCTAGTAACCACTTGATATGCAGAGGGATCCTTACACAGTTCCTAAAGCTTGTCCACCAGAGGTCCACATGTAGTCATCACCAGCACTCTAGACATTGTACTGATGATGAATAAATGTCTCTGCACTTAAGAGTTTAAGCTCTGATTTCCTTTAATATGAATTTTCTGATGAGTAATAAGATTTAAATTTTTAAGCAAAACATTTATCACATTCAAACAAAAACAATGTTAGTGCAAAAAGGATATGTCCAAAAAAGTCAAATGGAGATTAAAGGGACACTAAACCCACATTTTTTCTTTCATGATTCAGACAGAGCATGCAGTTTTAAGCAACTTTCTAATTTACTCCTATTATCAAATTTTATTTGTTCTCTTGCTATCTTTATTTAAAAAGCAGGAATGTGATGCATAGGAGCCGGACCATTTTTGGTTGAGAACCTGGGTTATGCTTGCTTATTGGTGGATAAATGTAATCCTCCAATAAGCAAGCGCTATCCATGGTTCTGAACCTAAAATGGGCTGGCTGCTAAGATTTACATTCCTGCTTTTAAAATAAAGATAGCAAGAGAACTAAGACAAATTGATAATAGGAGTAAATTAGAAAGTTGCTTAAAAAGTCATGCTATATCTGAATCATGAAAGAAAAAAAAATTGTGTTCAGTGTCCCTTTAAGTGCCAACTCCAAAAGTGCATATGTGATCCCAGGGATTACTTGATCTAGGCCCATTTAGGTATATTTCATGCTACACAAATGCTACATTTGAACTCCAAGGGTCAACCTTAAATAAAACAGATCAATGCTGCCAATAGTGAAGTCCTGTGAGACTACAGAGTTAATTCACATGTAAGTTGTATACTCACATGCACATCAAGCTCTAGATAGATAAACGCAATGAAAGACTCCAACAGGAGCAGATAGAAGTGAACTCAGATGAACGTTAAAATAAATTTATTAAAACGTGTTTAAAATCACAGGGGTTTACAGAGAACAATCACAGCTAGAAAATCTGTATACTGAAAAAGCCAAGCGACAATTTGGTGAAACGATCGTCGGATTTGAGTGTGTGACATCACGTTGTGGGCAGAGTCCAACCTTCTGAACTGCAAACCGTAATCATAGACATCATTTACAATATACAATCTGTGCAATATACTGATGTTCTAGCTGTGGTTGTTCTCTTTAAACCCCTGTGATTTTAAACACATGTTTTAATAAATTGTTTTAACATTCATCTGAGTTCACTTCTATCTGCTCCTGTTGCGTTTATATCTAGAGCTTGATGTGAAGCACTGCAGCATGTGAGTATACAACTTACAAGTAAATTAACTCTGTAGTCTGACAGGACTTCACTATTGGCAGCATTGATCTGTTTTATTTGAGGTTAAATTAACCCTTGGAGTTCAACTGCAGCATTTGTTTCTACTGAGAAGTAATCCCTGGGATCCCATATGCACTTTTGGAGTTGGCACTTAATCTCCAATTGACTTTTTTGGAATATCCTTTTTGCACTAACACATTGTTTTTGTTTGATTTATTATTGTTTGTGTCTTAACGGGTATTCATTTTCTTTTAGTGTATTTATCACATTCATAACATAAAAATCCTTTCTCTCCTTTATATATTTTCTTATATTCTGCCATTGAACTTTGATCATCCATCTGCACTGATATATGACATGGCAACATGTTTATATGTTCATTTTATGAATTGTTTGTATTGTAAGTCATTCGAAGACTATGTTCTGAAATCAAAACTTCTTTCATACATATATCATCTCAATAAAAAAAATATTTATATATATAACATAAAAATGCTTTCTTTCCTGTATTGATTTTCTAATGATCAATAAGAGTTGATTTTCTGGTAAAACATTTTCCACAGCCAAAACATGAAAGTTCTTTCTCTCCTGTATGAATTTTCAGATAATCAATAAGATTTGATTTCCAAAAAAAATATTTCCCAAAGTCAGAACATGAAAATTCCTTTTTCTCCAGTGTGAATTTTGTGATGCCTATTAAGACATGATTTCTGAGTAAAACATTTCCCACAGTCAGAACATGAAAATGCCTTTTCTCCTGTGTGAATTTTGTGATGCATAATAAGATATGATTTCCGAGTAAAACGTTTCCCACAGACAGAACATGAAAATGCTTTCTCTCCTGTATGAATTTTCTGATGTTCAATAAGATTGGATTTCTGAGTAAAACATTTCCCACAGTCAGAACATGAAAATGCCTTTTCTCCTGTGTGAATTTTGTGATGCATAATAAGATATGATTTCCGAGTAAAACGTTTCCCACAGACAGAACATGAAAATGCTTTCTCTCCTGTATGAATTTTCTGATGTTCAATAAGATTGGATTTCTGAGTAAAACATTTCCCACAGTCAGAACATGAAAATTCTCTCTCTCCTGTATGAATTTTCTGATGTGTAATAAGACATGATTTTAGAGTAAAACATTTCTCACAGTCAGAACATGAAAATGCTTTCTCTCCTGTATGAATTTTCTGATGTGTAATAAGAGATGATTTCTGAGTAAAACATTTCCCACATTCAGGACATGAAAATGCTTTCTCTCCTGTATGAATTTTCTGATGTGTAATAAGAGAGGATTTCTGAGGAAAACATTTCCCACAGTCAGAACATGAAAATGCTTTTTCTCCTGTGTGAACTTTGTGATGCCTAATAAGATATGATTTCAAAGTAAAACATTTACCACATTCAGAACATGAAAATGCTTTCTTTCCTGTATGAATTTTCTGATGTGTAATAAGAGATAATTTCTGAGTAAAACATTTCCCACATTCAGAACATGAAAATGCTTTTTCTCCTGTGTGAACTTTGTGATGCCTAATAAGTAATGATTTCAAAGTAAAACATTTCCCACATTCAGAACATGAAAATGCTTTCTCTCCTGTATGAATTTTCTGATGTGTAATAAGAGATGATTTCTGAGTAAAACATTTCCCACATTCAGAACATGAAAATGATTTCTCTCCTGTATGAATTTTCTGATGTGTAATAAGAGAGGATTTCTGAGGAAAACATTTCCCACATTCAGAACATGAAAATGCTTTTTCTCCTGTGTGAACTTTGTGATGCCTAATAAGATATGATTTCCAAGTAAAACTTTTTCCACATTCAAAACATGAAAATGCTTTCTCTCCTGTATGAATTTTCTGATGATCAATAAGATCTGAATTTTGAGTAAAACATGTCCCACAGTCAGAACATGGAAATACTTTATTTCCTGCATGAGATTTCAGATGGTCAAAAAGAAATGATTTATCTGTGAAGCATTTCCCACATTCAGAACATACATTTTCTATGTGGTTTCTTTGTTTTTGAAGAAGACTGGAAGAAGCATCTGCACTCTGACCATGACAAGGATAACAGCAGTTTGTGAATTCACCTGTTAATAAGAAATATGAGAGTAATGTTATTTATTACTAGCATAATTATTTTAAAAACATTTTAACTGTTCTGAATAAGTATCTGCCACAAGGGTAAAAGACAGGTTATGACACCTAGACCATTTCCCAGCCTCCATGCTAAGGCTTAATGGGATAATAAACCCATATTTATTTTTTTATGATTCAGATAGAGCGTGCAATTTTAGGCACCTTTCTAAATTACTTCTATTATCAAATTTTCTTTGTTCTCTTGGTATCTTTATTTGAAAAGCAAGAATGCAAGCTTAGGAGCCAGCCCATTTTTGGTTCAGAACCTAGGTAGTGCTTGCTAATTGGTGGATACGTTAAACAGCTCTTTTAGCTAAAAAAAACAGTAAACCCCCCCACCCAACCAATTCCCCAAAATAAAAAAAATAAGTCTAAAAATACCTAAGCTACCCATTGCCCCTAAAGGAGCATTTGTATGGGCATTGCCTTTAAAAGGGCAATCAGCTCTTTAGTGCCAATAAAAAAATAAAAAAAGCCCTAATCTAAAAAATAAAATACACCCAAAAAAATAAAACTGAAAAAGGTACTTACAGTTCCTGAAGTCTGGAGGTGACGGTCTTCTTCCAGGTGGCTCCATCATCTTATATCTTCACCCGGAGAAAAGGCGTTGCGGATAGGTATTTCCCCAATGTGCGGATCCAGAGCAGTGGTCCTCATCCGCATGGAGGCTCTTCTTCATACGATCTCCGTTGTACACTAAAAATTGAATGGAAGGTACCGCATGCAAATTGGAGTACCATGCATTCCTATTGGCTAAAATGTTGAAATCAGCCAATAGGATTACAGCTACTGAAATCATATTGGATGTTCAAATCAGCCAATAAGATTTCAGTAGCTCTCATCCAATTGGCTGATTTCAAAATTTCAGCCAATAGGAATGCAAGGTACCCCAATATAAATGGGGTACCTTTTATTCAATCTTCAGTGTGCAGCAGACGACTGCATGAAGAGGAGCCTCCACGCCGCTGAGGACTGCCGCTCCGGATCCATGCATCGGGGAAGACCGCTCCACACCTCCGTGCCGCCTTTGCTCCAATTGAAGAAAGACGATGATGGAGCCGCCTGGAAGAAGACCTTCACAGCCGGACTTCAGGAACTGTGAGTACCTATTTTGTGGTTAGACTTAGGTTTTTTTTTTGTGTTTTTTTTTAGATTCGTTTTTTTTTTTCATTTTTAATAGGCACTAAAGAGCTGATTGCTCATACAAATGACCCTTTAGGGGCAATGGGTAGCTTAGTTTTTTTAGACTTAGTTTTTTATTTTGGGGGGGTTGGTTGGGTGGGTTTTACTGTTAGGGGGTAATTGGTACAAAGGCCATTTTAAGGGCTATTGGTAGTTTAGTGTTAGTTGGTTTTTTTAGATTAGGGATTTTTGGGCTGTAAAAGAGCTGATTGCCTTTTAAGGGTAATGCCCATACAAATGCCACTTTAGGGGCAATGGATAGCTTAGGTTTTCTTAGTGTTATGATTTTTTATTTTGGGGGGTTTGGTGGGTGGGGTTGTTTTACTTTTAGGGGGTTAGGGGGACAGTATTTTTTTCATGTAAAAGAGCTGTTTAACTTAGGGCAATGCCATACAAAAGGCCCTTTTAAGGGCTATAGGTAGTTTAGTTTAGGGGGTGTTTTTATTTTGGGGGGATTTTTATTTTCATAGGGGTATTAGATTAGATTTATTTGTTTTTATTTTTGATAATTTTGTTCATTTTTTTCTGTAATTTTAGACTTTTTTATATTTTGTAATTTTAGATAATTTTTTTGTAATTTAATCTTAGGTTTTATTTTTAAATTAATGTTAGAATTTTTTATTTTAATTGTAACAGTATTTTATGTAATTGGGATTAATTTAGGGGGTGTTAGGTTAGGGGGCTTAGTAATGAAATTAGTTATTTGCTTTGTAGGGGGTTGGCGGTATAGGAGTTAAAAGGTTAATTAGGTTTATTGCAATGTGGGGGTTTGGCGGTTTAAGGTTTATTGCGATGTGGGGGTTTGCAGTTTAGGGGTTAATTGTTTAATTATGTTATTTGCGTTGTTTAATTTACGGATTAGGTGTTAATTACTTTATTATTTTGCGATGTGGGGGTTGGCAGTTTAGGTGTTTGTTATACTTTGTGTGGTCTGTTAGGTTTTTCTGTTATTTTGTGCAGGCGGTTGCGTGTTTTTTTGTTAATATCTTGTGCGGGCGGTTACATGTTTTTTTTTTTTTCTTAATGCTTTGTTTGCCTATGCTGCATCCAGGTGGATTCCGAAAATGTTGGGGTGGTGAAAGAATCCACCTGTAAATGTATAAACAACTGTCTTTTCTGTATGGAGTACAGCAAGGCTGACATATTTTTTCAAAACAAAGATGCAACACAAAAATGCAGAGGTTAGCAAGTTCATTTAACTCCTGAAAAAAGTAGTTAAAGGAACAGTAAACACATTGAGATTTTATGTAAAACGTTTAGTAATGTGTAATGAAACAAATTTGCAATATATTGTATATTTTGCCAATTTTTAACGTAATTTACCTTTGAAAACTGTGAATTTTCTAATTCTCGAAACTTGAAATGCACCATACTAACTATTAAAGGCTAACCATGCTACAGCTTTCATAATTAGATATAACTTATTGCAGCTGCAAAACAATGTACTTTATATTAAAAGTATGATTGTGGCTAGCTTTGTTGTCTGCAGACCAAAGCCCAAGGGCCAGACTATGGCCTAGATTTAGAGTTTGGCGTTAGCCGTGAAAACCAGCGTTAGAGGCTCCTAACGCTGGTTTTAGGCTACCTCCGGTATTTGGAGTCACTCAAAAAAGGGTCTAACGCTCACTTTTCAGCCGCGACTTTTCCATACCGCAGATCCCCTTACGTAAATTGCGTATCCTATCTTTTCAATGGGATTTTTCTAACTCCGGTATTTAGAGTCGTGTCTGAAGTGAGCGTTAGAAATCTAACGACAAAACTCCAGCCGCAGGAAAAAAGTCAGTAGTTAAGAGCTTTCTGGGCTAACGCCGGTTTATAAAGCTCTTAACTACTGTACTCTAAAGTACACTAACACCCATAAACTACCTATGTACCCCTAAACCGAGGTCCCCCCACATCGCTGCAACTCGATTAAATTTTTTAACCCCTAATCTGCCGACCGCCAACTACGTTATCCTTATGTACCCCTAATCTGCTGCCCCTAACACCGCCGACCCCTATATTTATTAACCCCTAATCTGCCCCCCACAACGTCGCCGCCAGCTACCTACAATAATTAACCCCTAATCTGCCGACCGCAAAGAGCCGCCACCTACATTATAGCTATGTACCCCTAATCTGCTGCCCCTAACACCGCCGACCCCTATATTATATTTATTAACCCCTAATCTGCCCCCCTCAACGTCGCCTCCACCTGCCTACACTTATTAACCCCTAATCTGCCGAGCGGACCGCACCGCTATTATTATAAAGTTATTAACCCCTAATCCGCCTCACTAACCCTATAATAAATAGTATTAACCCCTAATCTGCCCTCCCTAACATCGCCGACACCTAACTTCAAACATTAACCCCTAATCTGCCGACTGGAGCTCACCGCTATTCTAATAAATGTATTAACCCCTAAAGCTAAGTCTAACCCTAACACTAACACCCCCTAAATTAAATATAATTTTAATCTAACAAAATTAATTAACTCTTATTAAATAAATTATTCCTATTTAAAGCTAAATACTTACCTGTAAAATAAATCCTAATATAGCTACAATATAAATTATAATTATATTATAGCTATTTTAGGATTAATATTTATTTTACAGGTAACTTTGTATTTATTTTAACCAGGTACAATAGCTATTAAATAGTTAAGAACTATTTAATAGCTAAAATAGTTAAAATAATTACAAATTTACCTGTAAAATAAATCCTAACCTAAGTTACAATTAAACCTAACACTACACTATCAATAAATTAATTAAATAAAATACCTACAATTACCTACAATTAAACCTAACACTACACTATCAATAAATAAATTAAATACAATACCTACAAATAACTACAATGAAATAAACTAACTAAAGTACAAAAAATAAAAAAGAACTAAGTTACAAAAAATAAAAAAATATTTACAAACATAAGAAAAATATTACAACAATTTTAAACTAATTACACCTACTCTAAGCCCCCTAATAAAATAACAAAGCCCCCCAAAATAAAAAAATGCCCTACCCTATTCTAAATTACTAAAGTTCAAAGCTCTTTTACCTTACCAGCCCTGAACAGGGCCCTTTGCGGGGCATGCCCCAAGAAGTTCAGCTCTTTTGCCTGTAAAAAAAAACATACAATACCCCCCCCCCCAACATTACAACCCACCACCCACATACCCCTAATCTAACCCAAACCCCCCTTAAATAAACCTAACACTAAGCCCCTGAAGATCATCCTACCTTGTCTTCACCTCACCGGGTATCACACCGATCCGTCCTGGTTCCGATATCTTCATCCAACCCAAGCGGGGGCTAGACATCCACTGAAGAAGTCCAGAAGAGGGTCCAAAGTCTTCATCCTATCCGGGAAGAAGAGTAGATCCGGACCGGCAACCATCATCTTCCAAGCGGCATCTTCTATCTTCATCCGATGAGGACCGGCTCCATCCTGAAGACCTCCACCGCGGACCCATCTTCATCCGGCGACGTCCAACTGAAGAATGACGGTTCCTTTAAGGGACGTCATCCAAGATGGCGTCCCTCGAATTCCGATTGGCTGATAGGATTCTATCAGCCAATCGGAATTAAGGTAGGAATATTCTGATTGGCTGATGGAATCAGCCAATCAGAATCAAGATCAATCCGATTGGCTGATCCAATCAGCCAATCAGATTGAGCTCGCATTCTATTGGCTGATCGGAACAGCCAATAGAATGCGAGCTCAATCTGATTGGCTGATTGGATCAGCCAATCGGATTGAACTTGATTCTGATTGGCTGATTCCATCAGCCAATCAGAATATTCCTACCTTAATTCCGATTGGCTGATAGAATCCTATCAGCCAATCGGAATTCGAGGGACGCCATCTTGGATGACGTCCCTTAAAGGAACCGTCATTCTTCAGTTGGACGTCGCCGGATGAAGATGGGTCCGCGGTGGAGGTCTTCAGGATGGAGCCGGTCCTCATCGGATGAAGATAGAAGATGCCGCTTGGAAGATGATGGTTGCCGGTCCGGATCTACTCTTCTTCCCGGATAGGATGAAGACTTTGGACCCTCTTCTGGACTTCTTCAGTGGATGTCTAGCCCCCGCTTGGGTTGGATGAAGATATCGGAGCCAGGACGGATCGGTGTGATACCCGGTGAGGTGAAGACAAGGTAGGATGATCTTCAGGGGCTTAGTGTTAGGTTTATTTAAGGGGGGTTTGGGTTAGATTAGGGGTATGTGGGTGGTGGGTTGTAATGTTGGGGGGGGGGGTATTGTATGTTTTTTTTTACAGGCAAAAGAGCTGAACTTCTTGGGGCATGCCCCGCAAAGGGCCCTGTTCAGGGCTGGTAAGGTAAAAGAGCTTTGAACTTTAGTAATTTAGAATAGGGTAGGGCATTTTTTTATTTTGGGGGGGTTTGTTATTTTATTAGGGGGCTTAGAGTAGGTGTAATTAGTTTAAAATTGTTGTAATATTTTTCTTATGTTTGTAAATATTTTTTTATTTTTTGTAACTTAGTTCTTTTTTTATTTTTTGTACTTTAGTTAGTTTATTTCATTGTAGTTATTTGTAGATATTGTATTTAATTAATGTATTGATAGTGTAGTGTTAGGTTTAATTGTAACTTAGGTTAGGATTTATTTTACAGGTAATTTTGTTATTATTTTAACTAGGTAACTATTAAATAGTTCTTAACTATTTAATAGCTATTGTACCTGGTTAAAATAATTACCTGTAAAATAAATATTAATCCTAAAATAGCTATAATATAATTATAATTTATAGTGTAGCTATATTAGGATTTATTTTACAGGTAAGTATTTAGCTTTAAATAGGAATAATTTATTTAATAAGAGATAATTAATTTCGTTAGATGTAAATTATATTTAACTTAGGGGGGTGTTAGTGTTAGGGTTAGACTTAGCTTTAGGGGTTAATACATTTATTAGAATAGCGGTGAGCTCCAGTCGGCAGATTAGGGGTTAATAATTGAAGTTAGGTGTCGGCGATGTTAGGGAGGGCAGATTAGGGGTTAATACTATTTATTATAGGGTTAGTGAGGCGGATTAGGGGTTAATAACTTTATTATAGTAGCGCTCAGGTCCGCTCGGCAGATTAGGGGTTAATAAGTGTAGGCAGGTGGAGGCGACGTTGTGGGGGGCAGATTAGGGGTTAATAAATATAATATAGGGGTCGGCGATGTTAGGGCAGCAGATTAGGGGTACATAGGGATAATGTAAGTAGCGGCGGTTTACGGAGCGGCAGATTAGGGGTTAATAATAATATGCAGGGGTCAGCGATAGCGGGGGCAGCAGATTAGGGGTTAATAAGTGTAAGGTTAGGGGTGTTTAGACTCGGGGTACATGTTAGAGTGTTAGGTGCAGACGTAGGAAGTGTTTCCGCATAGCAAACAATGGGTTTGCGTTAGGAGCTGAACACGGCTTTTTTGCAGGTGTTAGTTTTTTTTTCAGCTCAAACAGCCCCATTGTTTTCTATGGGGGAATCGTGCACGAGCACGTTTTTGAGGCTGGCCGCTTGCGTAAGCAACTCTGGTATCGAGAGTTGAAGCTGCGTTAAATATGCTCTACGCTCCTTTTTTGGAGCCTAACGCAGCCTTTATGTGGACTCTCAATACCAGAGTTATTTTTATGGTGCGGCCAGAAAAAAGCCAGCGTTAGCTTTTCGGGTCGTTACCGACAAAACTCTAAATCTAGCCGTATGTGTGTAGTGCAAACGTTTGTGTGCAAGCAATAGTTTTTTTGCGTTCGTTTCGCACAGGTTAAATTGTACTGGTATTACAAGTTGAAAGTAAAACGAGATCACAAAACAACAAAAAAGTGTCACAAAACACACCAAATATACATAACAAAGTACAGTTACACTCATAATAACACCATCTAATAAAATTATTAAAAAATGATTAAAAAATATTGCATAACAAAAGATATAAGGGCTCAAAGATATGAGATCTCAAGTTTTTTTTAAAAAAAGGAAGACAAAAAGCTTTAACATTGAGATATATACATGTCTAAAGATATATATATATATGTCTATTTATGTGTATATATGTATTTACAGATGTACAGTGGGTTTTGAAAATAATCACCCCTCTAGAAAATAATTACATTTTGTTGCTTTGCAGCCTGAAATTAAGACAGACACAGTTTTTGTTTATCCAGTTGTAATTACTCAGTGCAACTTATAACATCCAAGTGAAGCATATAACACCAACATGTCAGGCAAAAATAAAGACAATTCAAAAACAGAATTACTGAGTTGGAAAAAGGATCACCCCCTCCTAAAATTATATTTAAACTCAATCAGGTGTAGCTAATAACCTTCTCAACGGCACACACAAAGCCATTTTACCTTCAACTGTGATCAGCTGTGAGCATATTGATTAGCTCAGCATGAAAAGAGCTTTCCTGGAGCCTCTCATTCTCTGGTAGTGCAACTTAAGCAAACAATCAACTATGGGTGACAAGGCACTGTCAAGGATCTCTGGGATAATGTTGTGGATAGGCACAAGTCAGGAGATGGATACAAGAAAACATCAAAGGCTTTATCAATGCCAAGAAGCACAGTGACGTCTATTATTAAGAAGTAGAAGGTATTTGATACTAGATTTAAAAGTGTATATGTGCACTTTACAGCTAAAGGGTACGGTCTATATATATTTGTCTAATTGGCAGTGGTATATACCATAATACTTATTTAAAACCAAAAAGAAAGCAAAAATTTGGTTCTTTAAATTGCAAAAACATAGATATGAAAGTTTAATATTCACAAGAATTTTATAAATTATAAAAAATGACTGCTCATATCCTAAACATGTATACAAATCAAAGATATATCACTTGCATAAAAATCCTTAATGTAATTAAAACTTATAAAAAGGCTCACTGCATATTCTTATATCCACAGTATAAGGAAACAAGCACCTATGGTGTGAAGAACAAACAACTTTGGGAAGTCCTTAATGCTTTTTGAACTTTAGTGTTCTGTATACAATGTGTCTATTCTTTGATGATATTGTTAACACTTTTTTGTTTGGATAAACTTTGCCCAATTTATGGTATTGCTCCAGTAACGCTCAAGTGATAGATACGTTTGTTCAAAGACAACTGTGTATTAGTCCAAACTGCCAGTGGTGTTGCTAGCGTCACACATACAGGCTTATACACCCCTTTATGTGCCTACCTTATAGACTGGACCGGCTCCCTGGATCTCCGTAGTAGCTTACTATGTTAGCCGTTCAGATGAGCCTCGGCACCGGTGTCTGCAAAGCCCTGTATGGTAGCTAGCCTATTCCCCGCTTCTCCCTGAAGTTCCTTGTCTGATGTTGTTGGTGTTTCCGTATCACCTGGTTTGGGCAGCTAATCAATGAAGGATAGACGTAGTTTCTGTTGAATCCCTACTCTGTGCAGAGTTTTTAAAAATAGTTATATTTAATCTTGTGCAATCTTCCATTTATAAATGAGATCCTTTCTTAAAATATGCCAGCAACGCATTTCACCGTTACCACAGCTTTATCAAGATGGTTATTGGATATAATAAACATCTTTTTATACACACATCTTAATAGGTGATTGGATGGATTTTTTTTCTATTCAATATAATCTGTAAAGGTGGTATTATTTAAGGTGGTATCCATTTTTACTGTGGACATATACCATTATAAAACTTACTATGAACAAATACATGTGAAATCAAATGTATGGAATCTATATTCTAATAACATGTTAGGCTAAAATTAATTGCAGTAATCTTAACTAAGTCACACCAAGTATATTGTTAAGTTTGATAGAAGCATATTAAAATTATTTGCATGTATTAAGGCATATTCAGGATAACCATTGTTTAAATAGTGTTGAACAAATACAGCTAAATCAAGTGCCATATTCTGTATCAAATACTTGAATTATCATATTCTATATACAGGTAGCCCTCAGTTTACGCCGGGGGTTAGGTTCCAGGATGAATGGTTGTAAATTGAAACCGTTGTAAATTGAAACCCAGTTTATATGTATGTCAATGGGAAGTGAGGGAGTTAGGTTCCAGGCCCCTCCCAAAATTGTCATAAGTAACACCTAATACATTATTTTTAAAGCTTTGAAATTAAGACTTTAAATGCTAAACAGCATTATAAACCTAATAATATAGATTGTATCATCATCAAACTAAGTTTAATGAACAAAACGTTTTTTTACTTGCATTTATCTGCAAGCAGTTCTCTGAATTGTTAGCATGTTAGATAATATTGGGTCTGCACCTATTCTATGCATTTCAATCTGCAGTGATTAATAAGCAGTTAGGCACACTCACCTGAAGCTGCTGGACAGGAAGATAATAGGGAAGTGCCTGCTAAATTTTGCTCGATAGATCTGGTCTGATCTGTGTACACAGATCAATTTAAGGCTGTTAAGTTGCATAACTTTGCTGCAAAACAAGCAGACAGCTCCACCTACTGGCTATTTTAATTAGTGCATTGCTTTCCAAAAGCTTTTCAATAGCAGTCACATGACTGAAAAAAAAGGTTGTTATTCTGAAATGGCGCAAATTGAACCGGCGTAAACCGAGGGCCACCTGTATATATATTTCTGCCAACAGTGCAATAAAGTTTACTAATCATACATTCAAGGAGCCTTCTTTAGATTACATAGTATTATCCATGACGGGTCCCTGTACATAACTATACTGTCATACATAGTAGACAGTTCATAAATTAGCCACTAAAATAGTGTAAATCGATAATGTTACTGTGTACCATGAATTTAGACTAGACTAATTTTAAGGCCAAGTGGAAATAGGGTGCCCATATCATAAATCATTTGTGCTTCTTTTAATAATAAGACTTTGTCAAAATCGCCTCCCCACCATGTTTTTTTTAACCTTACATATGCCCCAATAACTGAGATCCTTAATGTTATTATTATGTACACTCCTAAAGTCTTCGTACAATCTTGTTTCTTGATCTCCTTTTTCAATTAAGTTTAGATGTTCTCAAATTCTTGTACGTAGGTACGTGACGTTTCACCTAAATACTGCTTTTGGCATGTACACTGGATAAGATAGATCACCCCTTTATTGCTACATTGGATTGTCATCTATTTGACATCTACCAAGAAATAAGAACAGATGCTCTTTATGAATTATCTCTTGCTTAGATTCCATACAGATGTGCTTCATGATATATATATATATTTATTGTCAATAGTACTACATTGTGCCATTAGTTATGTATGTTGTGTTGCATTTTATTCTTATTATTTTTACTCATTATTTTTTTATTTCCACTATTTTATTTTATGTTTCCATTTTTATTTTCATTTCTATTTGCATCCTCATTCTTACTTCTATTATTATGTTTGTTTCTTGCGCAGCTTGAGTACCGCAGTGTGCACCCACTGAATATTAAATTTTTTCTATTGAGCAATGATTGTTGCAATAAACATCAGACTTCTTATTTTATTTGCTTGTTCAATGGAGACACACTGATTGGTTTTAACTCAAGCTGTCCTTGGATTGGTGCGCCAAATGTTTAAAAAGCTGTCACTATGAGATTCTAACTAGCCTCCGAAGAAGCGCATCTACGCATGCGCGAAACGCGTCAGGGGTCCCTGACTGTGACCTACTTTGTATGTACTAACCCATGGACTTCCTAATAAATTTTTCCAGCATTTGACTCTTTTGATTCAGCTCATCCTCTTGCTTCTCAAACTTAATATACCCCCGGTCTTAACAAATTTTAGGGAGAAACTTAAGAGCTGGCAAAATCTACCGCTCTCTATTTCTGGACGAATTGCACTATTAAAGATGGTTCTTTTCTTTTCTATACTACCCTGATTGCTTTACCTCTTTAGAGCCCTACCCATACGCATTATATACCCAGATATCGATAAAATCCAATCCGAAATATTAGCTTTCATACGGGGTAAGAAAATAGCCAGAATAGCGGGGAAAATTATGACTCAGCATAAGACCCTGGGAGGGTTGGGAATTCCTAATCTAATCGATTACTACAAAGCGGCTAGACTGGCACAGGACACGTTAATACTCAGAAACAAAGAGGAAGCTCTTTGGATACAATTAGAGTCAGATATGGGAAGATGGGACAAAACAGATGCCATTCTATGGGAACATAAGACTATCACATGAGAGGCGAGGCAACTTCACCCTATAACAAGCGAGACAACACGATATATTTGGGCAGAATTAGCACACAAAAAAGGGATGTGCCCTATGGGATCACTACTGCAATTAGATACCTACTACACGGGGATCCACAGAAAGAAATCAATAAATGGGAAAACAAAGGACTATACCGAGTGGCAGACCTACTAATACAGAACAAAATAATGACCTACACCCAAATAAGAGACAAAGTGTCCCCAATTGCGGTACACTGGTTTTTATACCTTCAGATATCTTCATCCATACAAGCATTTCTCCAGACAACACCAACTAGAGGTAGATCTATCTTGGGGGATATATGCGGCTCCCCAACGAGACCAAAACACTCCATTTCCAGAATATATCTAGACATTCAAACACCTACGACCAAAACTAAAACCACACTCATGCTTAGGTGGGAAACTGACTTAGACATGACCTTAGAACCTGACGAATGGAACAAGACTTTTGGAGCAGCTACTAGAGGGTTGTTGAGTGCAGACCTTAGAGAGAATACACTGAAAACAATATTCAGATGGTACCTGACACCACTTAGAACCTCACACGTCAAAAGCTAATTCGGGATTATGCTATAGAGGATGCGGAGAATTAGGTACATACCGCCATATGATATGGGAGTGTATAGGAGTTCAAGTTATATGGAAATCCCTTTTTAATCTGATTAGCTATCTATTAGATGAACAGGTGCAACTCAGCATGGCACAAGCACTACTCCACAAACGAATCCAAAAGTACAACAGACCAATAAACACATTTATCAGGATACTGTGCACAGTGGTGAGGACATGCATAGCGAAACATTGGAAGGTAGGCACACCGACATGGCAGGAAATTAAATGCAAGATCCAACACACATACAATATGTATGATCACGCTTCATGGTCACTAGGTACTAAAATCAAGAATGACGAAATTTGGTTCTATTGGAACTATAGGGGTGGTTTTGATTACCCCAGTTAGGTTTGTAAGACAGTGACAAGAGGTGAAGGGGAAAGTGAGATGAAGAGTAGGCAGATATAGGGAAACCTGGACTTCTTTGGGCATCATGAAAATGCACAGTTGACAGACCACTCTCTGGCATCCATTCAATGAATATTCTAATTTAAATTTATTATTGTCTTTTTTCCTTATTTATTTTCTTCTTATTTTGTATACTGATTTATATATAAGTTTTTTGCTCAGATTACTATGACGATTACTATGACTTTTTAAAATTGGAGATACAGTAACAAGAGACTTCTCACAGCTTCTGGATAGATATGTTGCTGTATACTTCAACTCATAATGGACAAGCTAAGCCATAGTGGATTTGATCTATTTGAATAAGTTTTTTGTTATGTGTAATGTTTTTCTTATCAATAAAAAAAGATTTAAACATAAAGATGGTTCTTTTCCCTAAACTGCTCTATATTTTACAGAACACTATTAATAATACTATTAGAGAGGAACATCTGTCTACTTCATAGCACGCTTAGAAGATTTATCTGGCAGGATAAAAGACCTAGGATATCACTGATCAAACTATCCCTTGCAAAGGATTATGGAGGTCTCGCACTTCCAGATATACGCTTGTACAATCTTCCTTTTCTGGCACGCATTGTGGCAGATTGGATCTTTTCTAATGATTATGTTCTAAACAATGCACTCGAGGGAAGCATATGTGATCCATTTCTTCCATGAGCACTAATTCATTGTGAGCCAAAAGAAATCCCAGTTAACATCAAGAAACTTAAAACCTTCTTTAACCCATTAAAGGCTTGGTGTAAGATAGGAAATCTCCTATCTATAAATTGTAGGGTCTCCCAATACTTACCTCTTACTGGAAAACCAAAATTTCAAGCTGGCATAAATTTGACTGTCTTCAAAAGGTGGCACTCACTAGGACTGGATAGGATTGTGCATTTAATCGACCAAGAGAAAAAATGTGTCAAAACATTCGAGGAGCTTAAAAATGAGTTCAATCTCACCAATAAAGAGTTCTTTGCATACCTACAGGCAAGACATTTCGCCTTAGAATTAACGAAGGAGGTAAACTGGCGCTGGGCCTTGGGTAATTTGGAAAGCTGGTTTTTATTGGTCGAGAAAGGGTTTATGTCTATTACTCCTTGTTTTCATATTCTGGGAGTTAGCAAGGGAACTCCTATCCTTGAAAAACCGCTCAAGAATGGAATCTGATGCTACCACAGAATAATATAGATTCTAAATTTATACAAGCATCCATTCATAAAGTGTCACAGACCACGCTTTCAGCTACCTGGAGAGAAGCACATCTCAAACTCTTGCATAAATTTTATTTTACCCCTGAAAAAGGCTTTAAGTTTCGAAACCCAAATTTCAATAAATGTCCTAAATGCTCTTTCATAGCCGCAGATCTTTTACATATGATATGGAATTGTCCAAGGATCAGACAATTCTGGTATAAACTAGAATTCTGGCTGAATTAATCACTTAAGATCTCTCCTCTGGCACTATCATTAACCCAAGTCCTTTTCTGCCTAAAAAAACACGAGGTACAGCATATTAGTGGAAAACTGATAATTTTATCTATTCGGGCAGCCAGGCATTTAATTTTCAAAAAATGGAAAACAAGAGAGACCCCAAGTATCTCAGAGATTAAAAATTATCTTACGAAACAATGCAAATTAGAACAACAAGACACCGATATAGCTAATGAACTGGATATTAGAAAAATTTTCAACAAGTGGGCAGTATTTATAAAGTCACTCCCGACCACGGAGATTGATTATATAATATTCCCTTTCCAGAATTCAGAGCTGGTACTACTGGGTATTTGGTAGCTAAGGACTTCATCCCTCCATTTCCCCTCCCCCCCCCTTTTTTTGTTTTTTTGTTTCGTTGTTGTGTTTTGTCCCCTTGTCCTTGTATATAGGTAGGAAATATAATAGGTATAAAATAGTTCAGCAGTATAAAATAGAAATCCTAGGCCATTTTGGATAATTTTTCATTTAGTCAAGCTGTGATTTAAATCATGCTAATATTATATTTTTGCTTTGTTTTTTTTATCATTGGCCTTGTATGGCGTAAACTAAATGTATAAACTTTATTTTGCTGAATAAAAAAATAAATAAAAAAATTGTATTCTCTCTGAATCAATCTGAAGCTTCATGTCTCTGATGATGATTGTGCACAAGGTCACACTAAGGGTAACGTTAACGGTTCTGCTCCTCATTCTATCTCTGAATCATGAAAGAAAAATTAAGGGTTTCATGTCCCTTTAACGAGGCTGACATTTATTTAGCGCACCCTATACTTTGAATGAAGAGCGCAGAATTTGCTACTAACGCTCATATTACATTGGCGACATAAGTGTTACACTCGAGCACATTACAAAATAGCACTGGAAACTTAGTGCTTTTAGAGACCTGAAGTAAAATGTAAAAAACAAACAAAAAAAATTATTTCATGATTCAGAGAGAGAGTCATTTTATACAACTTTACAATGTACTTCTGTTACCAAGAGAATGAAGCAAATGTTATCTTTTGTTGAAGGAGAAGCAAAACACTACTGGGAGCTAGCTGTACACATCTGCTGAGCCAATGACAAGAAGCATTTATGTGCAGACACCAAACATCAGCTAGGTATGCTATTCAACTAAGGATACCAAGAAAACACAGAAAATTAAATAGAAATAAATTGGAAAGTTGTTTAAAACTGTATCCTCTATCTGAAGCACAAAAGTTTAATTTTGACTTTACTGTCCTTTTAATGCCTGAATATATGCGCAATAAAACACATATATAATATATTAAAATAAAGTATTTCACTCATAATTATACATATTTAATACAAAAACAAGGTTTATTATTAAAATAAATGTTCTAATAGTGATTTAAAGGGATATGGTCTATGATCTGGTGCACAAAGGTGAATATGTATGTGATTTATTTATATGTGTATAAATATACAGAAGTCTATGCAGAAAGGGACTCAGCGAGGTCACAATAAACGACCTCCAGATGTTACTGCACCTAAGTCTTTGACTCTTCTGATAACATTTTACTTTTAACTTGTAATACGAGTACAAGAATAGAAGCACTATAGATATAACTGGAGTGGCTTTAGCACTCAGTAGTGATTATATGTTTGTGTTTCATTTGTAATCTAGCCCTTAGTTATTCATACATGAGCTGCTCACTGACTTGTGTCTGCTGTGTAACCATCTGATAAATATAACTTATTTACATGACACAAAATTATATAAACCTGAGCTACTCACTGACCTGTGTCTGCTGTGTAACCATCTGAGAAAATATAACTGTTATTTACATGAGACAAAATGACAGCATCACAGAATATTCCTTTTACTTAACCCCTTTATGACAGACGTACCCTGTACATCTGTGGTCGTTTTGGGTTTAACTGGCGCAACTTCGCTGGCGAAGCTGTGCTAGGACTGCAGGCCAGTGGCAAGATCCGGCGGATATTTGAGGGTAATGTGTTAATTAGTACAAATCACCTGTAGCCATATTTATAGGAACTTCATCCTCCTCAGTCTTCACGTGATCACACACATACGGTTCTCCTGTGTACTCAACTGCTGAGCCATCTGAAGGCATCACATCCATACGACCTGTACAATAAGAATATACATGCATATGTGTAAGTTATTTGTAGTGCTCATGGGATGTATCAATTTCTCTCTTATTATATATAACAAAAAATCATGAGATGACCCAAAAATTACTATGTGCACAGAAGAGAATTATTTAGTAGATTATCACACTTACTATGCAACTCACACACAATATATGTGCACAGTCACCTGTAACCCACAACATACATGTACAACCACCTTGTGTACAATCACAACACCCATGCTACCTTCATCCCTCAGACACATGCACACTTACCTGTAACACACACACACAACACCCATGCTACCTTCATCCCTCAGACACATGCACACTTACCTGTAACACACACGCACAACACCCATGCTACCTTTATCCATCAGACACATGCACACTCACCTGTAAAGCTGTGTCCCAGAGACACAAAACACATCTCAGTGAGACTTCTAAAGGTAATAATGAACAATCACTCACATGCAGAAAGGCAGCTGGTGTTCCCTCAGCTGCAGGCATATGCCAAATGCTCACAACAGAGCTAAGTGGTGAAACAATAATAATAGAAAAAGAGTTCCAAAGTGAGTGAGCAAGAAAATGGCAACAATTTAAAGACCGCACTAGTTAACAAGTAAACACTTCAAAAATGTATTAGTAAAGCGTAAAAAACTTACAAATTTATGGACATACACAGAGGAGTGTGGGATAGTAGAACTCGATCTACGGCATCTGACGCGTTTCCGCTTTCCTGGAGACACAATACACATGCACACTGACCTGTAACCTGTATCCCTAAGACACAACATATGTGCACATTCACCTGTAGCCTGTGTCTTTGAGACACAACACACATGCACACTCATCTGTAACCCATATCCCTCAGACACAACACACGTGCACACTCACCGGTATCCTGTGTCCCTCAGACATACCACAAAAGCACACTTACCTGTAACCTGTGTCCATCAGATACAACACAGGTGCACACTCCCTTGTGTCCATCAGACACACCACAAGTGCACACTCACCTGTAACCTATATCCCTCAGACACAACACATGTGCACACTCGCCTGTATCCTGTGTCCCTCAGACACACCACAAAAGCACACTTACCTGTAACCTGTGTCCATCAGATACAACACACGTGCACACTCCCTTGTGTCCCTCAGACACACCACAAGTGCACACTCACCTGGGCTAAAGCTGTCACTGGTTTCCTCATCTGGTGCTTCCAGCTGATGCCTCACACACAGATCTTCTGTTATCTCAACTTTCACTATATCAGCGTTATCTTCTTCTGTACAAATAAAGCAGATTCAGTTTTTATATCACATGATCTAGTTTTTTTTAACTTTACTATAAAATAGTTTATTTCCCACACAGACAATAGCACCAAATTCAAACATTCTCCTTTTCCCTCTCATCCTTTTTTTTACCGTGAGCCTCTATATTCCAGTATAAAACTACAACATGAACTAAACAAGGGTTAAACTCATTGTGTTATCTGCGCTTATAAACCAGACAGTAAACTACAAGGGAGAGCAGTAAGTAACTGTGTGCACAGCCCCGGCAGACTCTCACGTATTACTACTCACCGGCAGGGAGGGAGAGCAGTAAGTAACTGTGTGCACAGCCCCGGCAGACTCTCACGTATTACTACTCACCGGCAGGGAGGGAGAGCAGTAAGTAACTGTGTGCACAGCCCCGGCAGACTCTCACGTATTACTACTCACTGGCAGGGAGGGAGAGCAGTAAGTAACTATGTGCACAGCCCCGGCAGACTCTCACGTATTACTACTCACCGGCAGGGAGGGAGAGCAATAAGTAACTGTGTGCACAGCCCCGGCAGACTCTCACGTATTACTACTCACCGGCAGGGAGGGAGAGCAGTAAGTAACTGTGTGCATAGCCCCGGCAGACTCTCACGTATTACTACTCACCGGCAGGGAGGGAGAGCAGTAAGTAACTGTGTGCACAGCCCCGGCAGACTCTCACGTCTTACTACTCACCGGCAGGGAGGGAGAGCAGTAAGTAACTGTGTGCACAGATCTTCTGTTATCTCAACTTTCACTATATCAGCGTTATCTTCTTCTGTACAAATAAAGCAGATTCAGTTTTTATATCACATGATCTAGTTTTTTTTAACTTTACTATAAAATAGTTTATTTCCCACACAGACAATAGCACCAAATTCAAACATTCTCCTTTTCCCTCTCATCCTTTTTTTTACCGTGAGCCTCTATATTCCAGTATAAAACTACAACATGAACTAAACAAGGGTTAAACTCATTGTGTTATCTGCGCTTATAAACCAGACAGTAAACTACAAGGGAGAGCAGTAAGTAACTGTGTGCACAGCCCCGGCAGACTCTCACGTATTACTACTCACCGGCAGGGAGGGAGAGCAGTAAGTAACTGTGTGCACAGCCCCGGCAGACTCTCACGTATTACTACTCACCGGCAGGGAGGGAGAGCAGTAAGTAACTGTGTGCACAGCCCCGGCAGACTCTCACGTATTACTACTCACTGGCAGGGAGGGAGAGCAGTAAGTAACTATGTGCACAGCCCCGGCAGACTCTCACGTATTACTACTCACCGGCAGGGAGGGAGAGCAATAAGTAACTGTGTGCACAGCCCCGGCAGACTCTCACGTATTACTACTCACCGGCAGGGAGGGAGAGCAGTAAGTAACTGTGTGCATAGCCCCGGCAGACTCTCACGTATTACTACTCACCGGCAGGGAGGGAGAGCAGTAAGTAACTGTGTGCACAGCCCCGGCAGACTCTCACGTCTTACTACTCACCGGCAGGGAGGGAGAGCAGTAAGTAACTGTGTGCACAGATCTTCTGTTATCTCAACTTTCACTATATCAGCGTTATCTTCTTCTGTACAAATAAAGCAGATTCAGTTTTTATATCACATGATCTAGTTTTTTTTAACTTTACTATAAAATAGTTTATTTCCCACACAGACAATAGCACCAAATTCAAACATTCTCCTTTTCCCTCTCATCCTTTTTTTTACCGTGAGCCTCTATATTCCAGTATAAAACTACAACATGAACTAAACAAGGGTTAAACTCATTGTGTTATCTGCGCTTATAAACCAGACAGTAAACTACAAGGGAGAGCAGTAAGTAACTGTGTGCACAGCCCCGGCAGACTCTCACGTATTACTACTCACCGGCAGGGAGGGAGAGCAATAAGTAACTGTGTGCACAGCCCCGGCAGACTCTCACGTATTACTACTCACCGGCAGGGAGGGAGAGCAGTAAGTAACTGTGTGCATAGCCCCGGCAGACTCTCACGTATTACTACTCACCGGCAGGGAGAGAGAGCAGTAAGTAACTGTGTGCACAGCCCCGGCAGACTCTCACGTATTACTACTCACCGGCAGGGAGGGAGAGCAGTAAGTAACTGTGTGCACAGCCCCGGCAGACTCTCACGTATTACTACTCACCGGCAGGGAGGGAGAGCAGTAAGTAACTGTGTGCATAGCCCCGGCAGACTCTCACGTATTACTACTCACCGGCAGGGAGAGAGAGCAGTAAGTAACTGTGTGCACAGCCCCGGCAGACTCTCACGTATTACTACTCACCGGCAGGGAGGGAGAGCAGTAAGTAACTGTGTGCACAGCCCCGGCAGACTCTCACGTATTACTACTCACCGGCAGGGAGGGAGCAATGTATTTCAGTCTGATGACTATTCATGTCACCTGTCTCATCCTCTTCCTTCACATTTAATAGCCCAGTGCCCGGGTTTTCCTCTAGACGCCCTGTAATTACAGCAGGAAGTTACCTGATAGAGCACAGTACAGGGTGTAACATAAACTTATATAACAGCAGTTTGTACTTTATGATTTAGTTTATTACACAAGTAGTGAAAAACATAATTTATGTAAGAACTTACCTGATAAATTCATTTCTTTCATATTAGCAAGAGTCCATGAGCTAGTGACGTATGGGATATACATTCCTACCAGGAGGGGCAAAGTTTCCCAAACCTTAAAATGCCTATAAATACACCCCTCACCACACCCACAATTCAGTTTAACGAATAGCCAAGAAGTGGGGTGATAAGAAAAAAGTGCGAAAGCATATAAAATAAGGAATTGGAATAATTGTGCTTTATACAAAAAAATCATAACCACCACAAAAAAGGGCGGGCCTCATGGACTCTTGCTAATATGAAAGAAATGAATTTATCAGGTAAGTTCTTACATAAATTATGTTTTCTTTCATGTAATTAGCAAGAGTCCATGAGCTAGTGACGTATGGGATAATGACTACCCAAGATGTGGATCTTTCCACACAAGAGTCACTAGAGAGGGAGGGATAAAATAAAGACAGCCAATTCCTGCTGAAAATAATCCACACCCAAAATAAAGTTTAATGAAAAACATAAGCAGAAGATTCAAACTGAAACCACTGCCAGAAGTACTTTTCTACCAAAAACTGCTTCAGAAGAAGAAAACACATCAAAATGGTAGAATTTAGAAAAAGTATGCAAAGAGGACCAAGTTGCTGCTTTGCAAATCTGATCAAACGAAGCTTCATTCCTAAACGCCCAGGAAGTAGAAACTGAACTAGTAGAATGAACTGTAATCCTTAGAGGCGGAGTTTTACCCGACTCGACATAAGCATGATGAAATAAAGATCTCAACCAAGATGCCAAAGAAATGGCAGAAGCTTTCTGGCCTTTTCTAGAACCGGAAAAGATGACAAATAATACAAAACTCTAACAGCATCCAAAGAATGCAATGATTTCTCCTAGAATTCATAGGATTAGGACATAATGAAGGAACCACAATTTCTCTACTTAGGTTGTTAGAATTCACAACCTTAGGTAAAAAATTCAAAAGAAGTTTGCAGCACCGCCTCATCCTGATGAAAAATCAGAAAAGGAGACTCACAAGAAAGAGCAGATAATTCAGAGACTCTTCTGGCAGAAGAGATGGCCAAAAGAAACAAAACTTTCCAAGAAAGTAATATAACGACCAAAGAATGCATGGGTTCAAAAGGAGGAGCTTGAAAAGCCCCCAGAACCAAATTCAAACTCCAAAGAGGAGAAATTGACTTAATGACAGGTTTTATACGAACCAAAGCTTGTACAAAACAATGAAATATCAGGAAGATTAGCAATCCTTCTGTGAAAAAAGAACAGAAAGAGCAGAGATTTGTCCTTTCAAGGAACTTGCGGACAAACCTTTATCTAAACCATCCTGAAGAAACTGAAAAATTCTCGGTATTCAAAAAGAATGCCAAGAAAAGATGATGAGAAAGACACTAAAAAATATAAGTCTTCCAGACTCTATAATATATCTCACTAGATACAGATTTACGAGCCTGACACATAGTATTAAACACAGAGTCAGAGAAACCTTCTTTGACCAAGAATCAAGCGTTCAAACTCTATACCTTAAAATTTAAGGATTTGAGATCCTGATGGAAAAAAAGGACCTTGCGACAGAAAGTCTGGTCTTAACGGAAGAGTCCACAGCTGGCAAGAGGCCATCCGGACAAGATCCGCATACCAAAACCTGTGAGGCCATGCTGGAGCTACCAGCAGGACAAACGAGCATTCCTTAGAATCTTGGAGAATACTCTTGGAAGAAGAACTAGAGGCGGAAAGATATAGGCAGGATGATACTTCCAAGGAAGTGATAATGCATCCACTGCCCCCGCCCGAGGATCCCAGGATCTGGACAGATACCAGGGAAGTTTCTTGTTTAGATGAGAAGCCATCAGATCTATTTCTGGGAGTTCCCACATTTGAACAATCTGAAGAAATACCTCTGGGTGAAGAGACCATTCGCCCGGATGCAACGTTTGGCGACTGAGATAATCCGCTTCCCAATTGTCTATACCTGGGATATGAACCGCAGAGATTAGACAGGAGCTGGATTCCGCCCAAACCAAAATTTGAGATACTTCTTTCATAGCCAGAGGACTGTGAGTCCCTCCTTGATGATTGATGTATGCCACAGCTGTGACATTGTCTATCTGAAAACAAATGAACAACTCTCTCTTCAGAAGAGGCCAAGACTGAAGAGCTCTGAAAATTGCACGGAGTTCCAAAATATTGATCGGTAATCTCACCTCCTGAGATTCCCAAACCCCTTGTGCCGTCAGAGACCCCCACACAGCTCCCCAACCTGTAAGACTTGCATCTGTTGAGATTATAGTCCAGGTCGGAAGAACAAAGAAGCCCCCTGAACTAAACGATGGTGAACTGTCCACCATGTCAGAGAGTGTCGTATAATCGGTTTAAAGATATTAATTGAGATATCTTTGTGTAATCCCTGCACCACTGGTTCAGCATACAGAGCTGAAGAGGTCGCATGTGAAAATGAGCAAAGGAGATCGCATCCGATGCGGCAGTCCTAAGACCTAAAATTTCCCATGCATAAGGCTACCAAAGGGAATGATTGTGACTGAAGGTTTTGACAAGCTGATATCAATGTTAAACTTCTCTTATCTGACAAGGACAGAGTCATAGACACTGAATCTATCTGGAAACCTAAAAAGGTTACCCTTGTCTGAGGAAACAATGAACTGATTGGTAAATTGATCCTCCAACCATGATCTTGAAGAAACAACACAAGTCGATTCGTATGAGATTCTGCGAAAAATGTGAAGACTGAGCAAGTACCAAGATTTCGTCCAAAAAAAGGAAATACCAAAACCCTGTTCTCTGATTACAGACAGAAGGGCACCGAGAACCTTTGAAAAAAATTCTTGGAGCTGACGCTAGGCCAAACGGTAGAACCACAAAACTGGTAATGCTTGTCTAAAAAGAGAATCTCAGAAACTAAAAGTGAACTGGATGAATCGGAATATGCAGATATGCATCCTGTAAATCTATTGTAGACATATAATGCCCTTGCTAAACAAAAGGCAGGATAGTCCTACAGTTACCATCTTGAATGTTGGTATCCTTACATAACGATTCAATATAGATAGATCCGGAACTGGTCTGAAGGAATTGACCTTCTTTGGTACAATGAAGAGATAGAATAAAACCCCAGCCCCTGTTCCAGAACTGGAACTGGCATAATTACTCCAGCCAACTCTAGATCTGAAACACATTTCAGAAATGCTGAGCCTTTGCTGTGTTTACTGGGACACGGGAAAGAAAAAAATCTCTTTGCAGGAGGCCTTAACTTGAAGCCAATTCTGTACCTTAAAAAAAAAACGTAAACTGCCCCATACCAGCTGAGCTGGAATGAGGGCCGCACCTTCATGGGTATTTAGGACCTGGCTACAGGTTTCTATAAGGCTTGGATATATTCCAAACTGGAAATGGTTTCCAAACTGATACCGCTCCTGAGGATGAAGGATCAGGCTTTTGTTCCTTGTTGTGAGGAAAGGAACGAAAATGATTATTAGACCTAAATTTACCTTAGATTTTTTTATCCTTTGGTAAAAAAGTTCCCTTCCCTCCAGTAACAGTTGAGATAATAGAATCCAACTGAAAATCGAATAATTTATTACCCTGGAAAGAAAGGGAAAGCAAAGTTGACTTAGAAGACATATCAGCATTCCATGTTTTAAGCCATAAAGCTTTTCTAGCTAAAATAGCTAGAGACATATACCTGACATCAACTCTAATGATATCAAAAGATGGTATCACAAATAAAATTATTAGCATGTTATAGAATAATAATAATGCTATAAAATTATGATCTGTTACTTGTTGCGCTAAAGCTTCTAACCAAAAAGTTGAAGCTGCAGCAACATCCGCTAAAAATATAGCAGGTCTAAGAAGATTACCTGAACATAAGTAAGCTTTTCTTAGAAAGGATTCAATCTTCCTATCTAAAGGATCCTTAAATGAAGTACTATCTGCCATAGGAATAGTAGTACGTTAGCAGGAGTAGAGACAGCCCCCATTAACCTTAGAGATTTTGTCCCAAAACTCTAATCTGTCAGATGGCACAGGATATAATTGCTTAAACGTTTAGAAGGAGTAAATGAATTACCCAAATTATTCCATTCCCTGGAAATTACTTCAGAAATAGCATCAGGGAGAGAAAACACTTCTGGAATAACTACAGGAGATTTAAAAACCTTATTTAAACGTTTACATTTAGTATCAAGAGGACCAGAATCCTCTATTTCTAATGCAATTAATACTTCTTTAAGTAAAGAACGAATAAATTCCATCTTGAACAAATACAAAGATTTATCAGCATCAACCTCTGAGACAGAAACCTCTGAACCAGAAGAACCATTATCAGTATCAGAATGATGTTCATTTAAAAATTCATCTGAAAAAAGAGAAGTTTTAAAATACTTTTATGTATACTAGAAGGAGAAATAACAGACATAGCCTTCTTAATGGATTTAAAAAATAAAATCTCTTATGTTATCAGGAACACTCTGAAAATTAGATGTTGACGGAACAGCAACAGGTAATGTAACAGTACTAAAGGAAATTTTATCTGCATTAATAAGTTTGACATGACATGCAATACAAACAACAGCTGGAGAAACAGATACCAAAAGTTTATAGCAGATACACTTAGCTTGGTAGCTCCAGCACTGGGCAGTGATTTTCCTGAAGTATCTTCTGACTCAGTTGCAACGTGGAACATCTTGCAATATGTAAAAGAAAAAAAAAAAAACAACATATAAAGCAAAATTGATCAAATTCCTTAAATGACAGTTTCAGGAATGGGAAAAAAATGCCAGTGAACAAGCTTCTAGCAACCAGAAGCAATAAATAATGAGACTTAAATAATGTGGAGACAAAAATGACGCCCATATTTTTTAGCGCCAAAAAAGACGCCCACATTATTTGGCGCCTAAATGCTTTTGGCGCCAAAAATGACGCCACATCCGGAACGCCGACATTTTTGACGCAAAAAAACGTCAAAAAATGACGCAACTTCCGGCGACACGTATGACGCCGGAAACAGAAAAAAAATTTTGCGCCAAAAAAGTCCGCGCCAAGAATGACGCAATAAAATGAAGCATTTTCTGCCCCCGCGAGCCTAACAGCCCACAGGGAAAAAGTCAAATTTTTTTAAGGTAAGAAAAAATGATTGAAACAAATGCATTTATCCCAAGTATGAAACTGACTGTCTGAAAATAAGGAATGTTGAACATCCTGAGTCAAGGCAAATAAATGTTTGAATACATATATTTAGAACTTTATAAAAAAAAAGTGCCTAACCATAGCTTAGAATGTCACAGAAAATAAGCTTACTTACTTACCCCAGGACACTCATCTACATGTTGTAGAAAGCCAAACCAGTACTGAAACGAAAATCAGCAGAGGAAATGGTATATATATAAGAGTATATCGTCGATCTGAAAAGGGAGGTAAGAGATGAATCTCTACGACCGATAACAGAGAACCTATGAAATAGACCCCGTAGAAGGAGATCATTGCATTCAAATAGGCAATACTCTCCTCACATCCCTCTGACATTCACTGCACGCTGAGAGGAAAACCGGGCTCCAACCTGCTGCGGAGCGCATATCAACGTAGAATCTAGCACAAACTTACTTCACCACCTCCATAGGAGGCAAAGTTTGTAAAACTGAATTGTGGGTGTGGTGAGGGGTGTATTTATAGGCATTTTAAGGTTTGGGAAACTTTGCCCCTCCTGGTAGGAATGTATATCCCATACGTCACTAGCTCATGGACTCTTGCTAATTACATGAAAGAAACCTAATTTAGCTAATAGCATCACACACAAAAATCAGGCGTGCGTTTGTGTCTGGAGCACTTTATGGCAGCAGTTTACAAGAATGTTATCCATTTACATGAGCACTAGATGGCAGCACAATTTCCTGCTCCAGACACCTACCTAGGTATCTCTTCAACAAAGGATATCATGAGAACAAAGCAAATTTGAAAATAGAAATAAATTGGAAACTTTTTTCAAACTTGTATTTTCTGAATTAAAAAAGAAAAATTTGGGGTTTCATATCCCTTTAAGTTAACAGGAACCAGCTATGGGTAAAAATAAACCAGCATCTTGGATAAGTGTAGTTATTTTGTATGTAACTCCTTGATCTAACACTCTCTAGTAAATGACCTAAAGGAAGAGCTTGGTGTCTGTTTTACTTTTGTATCTTTACACACATAACAGTTGTATTTTGTGATATACACAATACAGGGCTAAGCAGGAGATCCTAATAGAGGTGTCAGCATGCAGTAAACCCGGGAAGCTGCATAGCTGATAACACTGTATGAGAATTAGTCAGAATTAGTGCCATTTAAAAAGGAGGAATGGCCGGCTCAGAACTACATAAAACTGTCAAATAGGAAGCAGCGCGTTGTGTGCACCAGAAAGATCAGACAGACAAGCAGGATACTAGTGACAGGAAGTACCGGCTAGACACCATCATAATATTAGCAGCACCTCCAGCGCCGCACATACTTCTGCCCCAAGCTACGCACTGAAGAGCTGCACCATATTGTATATAATACGTTTATGTAACCAGTGGTAAGAGAATATTAGATGGCTTAGTGCTGCACACACTTCTGCCCCCAGCTACACACTGAAGAGCTGCAACATATTGTATATAATACGTTTATGTAACCAGCGGTAACAGAATATTAGCTGCCTCAGTGCCGCACATACTTCTGCCCCCAGCTACACACTGAAGAGCTGCACCATATTGTATATAATACGTTTATGTAACCAGCGGTAAGAGAATATTAGATGCCTCAGTGCCGCACATACTTCTGCCCCCAGCTACACACTGAAGCACTGTACCATATTGTATATAATACGTTTATGTAACCAGTGGTAACAGAATATTAGATGCCTCAGTGCCGCACATACTTCTGCTCCCAGCTACACACTGAAGAGCTGCACCATATTGTATACAATACGTTTATGTAACCAGCGGTAACAGAATATTAGCTGCCTCAGTGCCGCACATACTTCTGCCCCCAGCTACACACTGAAGAGCTGCACCATATTGTATATAATACGTTTATGTAACCAGTGGTAACAGAATATTAGCTGCCTCAATGCTGCACATACTTCTGCCCCCAGCTACGCACTGAAGAGCTGCACCATATTGTATATAATACGTTTATGTAACCAGCGGTAACAGAATATTAGCTGCCTCAGTGCTGCACATACTTCTGCCCCAGCTACGCACTGAAGAGCTGCACCATATTGTATATAATACGTTTATGTAACCAGCGGTAACAGAATATTAGCTGCCTCAGCGCCGCACATACTTCTGCCCCCAGCTCCACACTGAAGAGCTGCACCATAATGGAAATAATAAGTTTATGTAACCAGCAATAACAGAATATTAGCTGCCTCAGCGCCACACAGTGAAGAGCTGCACCATATTGTATATAATACGTTTATGTAACCAGCAGTAACAGAATATTAGATGCCTCAGTGCCGCACATACTTCTGCCCCAGCTACACACTGAAGAGCTGCACCACATTGTATATAATATGTTTATGTAACCAACGGTAACAGAATATTAGCTGCCTCAGTGCTGCACATACTTCTTCCCCAGCTACACACTGAAGAGCTGCACCATATTGTATATAATACGTTTATGTAACCAGCGGTAACAGAATATTAGATGCCTCAGTGCCTCACATACTTCTGCCCCCAGCTACACACTGAAGAGCTGCACCATATTGTATATAATACGTTTATGTAACCAGCGGTAACAGAATATTAGCTGCCTCAGCGCCGCACATACTTCTGCTCCCAGCTACACACTGAAGAGCTGCACCATATTGTATATAATACGTTTATGTAACCAGCGGTAACAGAATATTAGCTGCCTCAGCGCCGCACATACTTTTGCCCCCAGCTCCGCACTGAAGAGCTGCACAATATTGTATATAATACGTTTATGTAACCAGCGGTAACAGAATATTAGCTGCCTCAGTGCCGCACATACTTCTACCCCTAGCTACACACTGAAGAGCTGCACCATATTGTATATAATACGTTTATGTAACCAGCGGTAACAGAATATTAGATGCCTCAGTGCTGCACATACTTCTGCCCCCAGCTACACACTGAAGAGCTGCACCATATTTTATATAATAAGTTTATGTAACCAGCGGTAACAGAATATTAGCTGCCTCAGTGCTGCACATACTTCTGCCCCCAGCTACACACTGAAGAGCTGCACCATATTGTATATAATACGTTTATGTAACCAGTGGCAACAGAATATTAGCTGCCTCAGTGCTGCACACACTTCTGCCCCCAGCTACGCACTGAAGAGCTGCACCATATTGTATATAATACGTTTATGTAACCAGCGGTAACAGAATATTAGCTGCCTCAGTGCTGCACATACTTCTGCCCCCAGCTACACACTGAAGAGCTGCACTATATTGTATATAATACGTTTATGTAACCAGCGGTAACAGAATATTAGCTGCCTTAGTGCTGCACATACTTCTGCCCCCAGCTACACACTGAAGAGCTGCACCATATTGTATATAATACGTTTATGTAACCAGCAGTAACAGAATATTAGCTGCCTCAGCGCCGCACATACTTCTGCCCCAGCTACACACTGAAGAGCTGCACCATATTGTATATAATAAGTTTATGTAACCAGCGGTAACAGAATATTAGCTGCCATACGTTTATGTAACCAGCGGTAACAGAATATTAGCTGCCTCAGTGCCTCACATACTTCTGCCCCCAGCTACACACTGAAGAGCTGCACCATATTGTATATAATATGTTTATGTAACCAGCGGTAACAGAATATTAGATGCCTCAGTGCCTCACATACTTCTGCCCCCAGCTACACACTGAAGAGCTGCACCATATTGTATATAATACGTTTATGTAACCAGCGGTAACAGAATATTAGCTGCCATAAGTTTATGTAACCAGCGGTAACAGAATATTAGCTGCCTCATTGCCGCACATACTTCTGCTCCCAGCTACACACTGAAGAGCTGCACCATATTGTATATAATACGTTTATGTAACCAGCGGTAACAGAATATTAGCTGCCTCAGCGCCGCACATACTTTTGCTCCCAGCTCCGCACTGAAGAGCTGCACAATATTGTATATAATACGTTTATGTAACCAGCGGTAACAGAATATTAGCTGCCTCAGTGCCGCACATACTTCTACCCCTAGCTACACACTGAAGAGCTGCACCATATTGTATATAATACGTTTATGTAACCAGCGGTAACAGAATATTAGATGCCTCAGTGCTGCACATACTTCTGCCCCCAGCTACACACTGAAGAGCTGCACCATATTTTATATAATAAGTTTATGTAACCAGCGGTAACAGAATATTAGCTGCCTCAGTGCTGCACATACTTCTGCCCCCAGCTACACATTGAAGAGCTGCACCATATTGTATATAATACGTTTATGTAACCAGTGGCAACAGAATATTAGCTGCCTCAGTGCTGCACACACTTCTGCCCCCAGCTACGCACTGAAGAGCTGCACCATATTGTATATAATACGTTTATGTAACCAGCGGTAACAGAATATTAGCTGCCTCAGTGCTGCACATACTTCTGCCCCCAGCTACACACTGAAGAGCTGCACTATATTGTATATAATACGTTTATGTAACCAGCGGTAACAGAATATTAGCTGCCTTAGTGCTGCACATACTTCTGCCCCCAGCTACACACTGAAGAGCTGCACCATATTGTATATAATACGTTTATGTAACCAGCAGTAACAGAATATTAGCTGCCTCAGCGCCGCACATACTTCTGCCCCAGCTACACACTGAAGAGCTGCACCATATTGTATATAATAAGTTTATGTAACCAATGGTAACAGAATATTAGCTGCCATACGTTTATGTAACCAGCGGTAACAGAATATTAGCTGCCTCAGCGCCGTACATACTTCTGCCCCCAGCTACACACTGAAGAGCTGCACCATATTGTATATAATACGTTTATGTAACCAGCGGTAACAGAATATTAGCTGCCTCAGCGCCGCACATACTTCTGCTCCCAGCTACACACTGAAGAGCTGCACCATATTGTATATAATACGTTTATGTAACCAGCGGTAACAGAATATTAGCTGCCTCAGCGCCGCACATACTTCTGCCCCCAGCTCCGCACTGAAGAGCTGCACCATATTGTTTAGAATACGTTTATGTAACCAGCGGTAACAGAATATTAGATGCCTCAGTGCCGCACATACTTCTGCCCCTAGCTACACACTGAAGAGCTGCACCATATTGTATATAATACGTTTATGTAACCAGCAGTAACAGAATATTAGCTGCCTCAGCGCCGTGCATACTTCTGCCCCCAGCTACGCACTGAAGAGCTGCACCATATTGTATATAATAGGTTTATGTAACCAGCGGTAACAGAATATTAGATGCCTCAGTGCCTCACATACTTCTGCCCCCAGTTACACACTGAAGAGCTGCACCATATTGTATATAATACGTTTATGTAACCAGCTGTAACAGAATATTAGCTGCCTCAGCGCCGCACATACTTCTGCCCCCAGCTACACACTGAAGAGCTGCACCATATTGTATATGATAAGTTTATGTAACCAGCAGTAACAGAATATTAGCTGCCTCAGCGCCGCACATACTTCTGCCCCAGCTACACACTGAAGAGCTGCACCATATTGTATATAATAAGTTTATGTAACCAGCGGTAACAGAATATTAGCTGCCTCAGCGCCGCACATACTTCTGCCCCAGCTATGCACTGAGGAGCTGCACCATATTGTATATAATAAGTTTATGTAACCAGCGGTAACAGAATATTAGCTGCCTCAGCGGCGCACACACTTCTGCCCCAGCTACACACTGAAGAGCTGCACCATATTGTATATAATAAGTTTATGTAACCAGCGGTAACAGAATATTAGCTGCCTCAGTGCTGCACACAGTGACGTTGTCTGTAGACGCACACAGCTAGGGTAGAAACAAACAATGCTTTTTATGTTATTACATTTACCTTTTCTCTTAGTATCCTTTGTTCAAATTTAGCTCCTTCCCATGACAAAATACCTAAGTATGCTCAGAAGCCTGCACGTGTCTGGAGCACTGTATTTACTGCACACTGCTCAGCCTCCTTCAGTACACTCTCATGATAAACATTGTTGCCAAATATAAAGTTTGTTCCTGTGCTTATCTCAGTATGCTCTCATAACAAGCACTGCTGCCATATATAAAGCTTGCTCCTCAACCTACCTCAGTATGCTCTTGTGACGAGCACTGCTACCATATATAAAGCACGCTCCTGAGTCTACCACAGTATGCTCTTGTGACAAGCACTGCTACCATATATAAAGCTTTCTCCTCAACCTACCTCAGTATGCTCTTGTGACGAACACTGCTGCCATATATAAAGCACGCTCCTGTGCCTACCTCAGTATGCTCTCATGACGAGCACTGCTGCCATATATACAGCACACTCCTGTACCTACCTCAGTGTGCTCTCATGACAAATACTGCTGCCATATAATCAGCACACTCCTGTGCCTACCTCAGTATGCTCTCATGACAAACACTGCAGCTATATATACAGCACACTCCTGTACCTACCGCAGTATGCTCTTGTGACAAACACTGCTGCTATATATACAGCACACTCCTGTGCCTACCTCAGTAGGCTCTCACGACAAGCACTACTGCTCGCCGCACATACTTCTGCCCCCAGCTACACACTGAAGAGCTGCACCATATTGTATATAATACGTTTATGTAACCAGCGGTAACAGAATATTAGCTGCCTCAGCGCCGCACATACTTATGCCCCCAGATCCGCACTGAAGAGCTGCACCATATTGTATATAATACGTTTATGTAACCAGCGGTAACAGAATATTAGCTGCCTCAGTGCCGCACATACTTCTACCCCTAGCTACACACTGAAGAGCTGCACCATATTGTATATAATACGTTTATGTAACCAGCGGTAACAGAATATTAGCTGCCTCAGTGCTGCACACACTTCTGCCCCCAGCTACGCACTGAAGAGCTGCACCATATTGTATATAATACGTTTATGTAACCAGCGGTAACAGAATATTAGCTGCCTCAGTGCTGCACATACTTCTGCCCCCAGCTACACACTGAAGAGCTGCACTATATTGTATATAATACGTTTATGTAACCAGCGGTAACAGAATATTAGCTGCCTTAGTGCTGCACATACTTCTGCCCCCAGCTACACACTGAAGAGCTGCACCATATTGTATATAATACGTTTATGTAACCAGCAGTAACAGAATATTAGCTGCCTCAGCGCCGCACATACTTCTGCCCCAGCTACACACTCAAGAGCTGCACCATATTGTATATAATAAGTTTATGTAACCAGCGGTAACAGAATATTAGCTGCCATACGTTTATGTAACCAGCGGTAACAGAATATGAGCTGCCTCAGCGCCGTACATACTTCTGCCCCCAGCTACACACTGAAGAGCTGCACCATATTGTATATAATACGTTTATGTAACCAGCGGTAACAGAATATTAGCTGCCTCAGCGCCGCACATACTTCTGCTCCCAGCTACACACTGAAGAGCTGCACCATATTGTATAGAATACGTTTATGTAACCAGCGGTAACAGAATATTAGATGCCTCAGTGCCGCACATACTTCTGCCCCTAGCTACACACTGAAGAGCTGAACCATATTGTATATAATACGTTTATGTAACCAGCAGTAACAGAATATTAGCTGCCTCAGCGCCGTGCATACTTCTGCCCCCAGCTACGCACTGAAGAGCTGCACCATATTGTATATAATACGTTTATGTAACCAGCGGTAACAGAATATTAGATGCCTCAGTGCCTCACATACTTCTGCCCCCAGCTACACACTGAAGAGCTGCACCATATTGTATATAATACGTTTATGTAACCAGCGGTAACAGAATATTAGCTGCCTCAGCGCCGCACATACTTCTGCCCCCAGCTACACACTGAAGAGCTGCACTATATTGTATATAATACGTTTATGTAACCAGCAGTAACAGAATATTAGCTGCCTCAGCGCCGCACATACTTCTGCCCCAGCTACACACTGAAGAGCTGCACCCTATTGTATATAATAAGTTTATGTAACCAGCGGTAACAGAATATTAGCTGCCTCAGCGCCGCACATACTTCTGCCCCAGCTACGCACTGAGGAGCTGCACCATATTGTATATAATAAGTTTATGTAACCAGCGGTAACAGAATATTAGCTGCCTCAGCGCCGCACACACTTCTGCCCCAGCTACACACTGAAGAGCTGCACCATATTGTATATAATAAGTTTATGTAACCAGCGGTAACAGAATATTAGATGCCTCAGTGCCGCACATACTTCTGCCCCTAGCTACACACTGAAGAGCTGCACCATATTGTATATAATACGTTTATGTAACCAGCGGTAACAGAATATTAGCTGCCTCAGCGCCGCACACACTTCTGCCCCCAGCTACACACTGAAGAGCTGCACCATATTGTATATAATAAGTTTATGTAACCAGCGGTAACAGAATATTAGCTGCCTCAGCGCCGCACATACTTCTGCCCCAGCTACACACTGAAGAGCTGCACCATATTGTATATAATAAGTTTATGTAACCAGCGGTAACAGAATATTAGCTGCCTCGGCGCCGCACATACTTCTGCCCCAGCTACGCACTGAGGAGCTGCACCATATTGTATATAATAAGTTTATGTAACCAGCGGTAACAGAATATTAGCTGCCTCAGCGCCGCACACACTTCTGCCCCAGCTACACACTGAAGAGCTGCACCATATTGTATATAATAAGTTTATGTAACCAGCGGTAACAGAATATTAGATGCCTCAGTGCCGCACATACTTCTGCCCCTAGCTACACACTGAAGAGCTGCACCATATTGTATATAATACGTTTATGTAACCAGCGGTAACAGAATATTAGCTGCCTCAGCGCCGCACCTACTTTTGCCCCCAGCTACACACTGAAGAGCTGCACCATATTGTATATAATACGTTTATGTAACCAGCGGTAACAGAATATTAGCTGCCTCAGTGCCGCACATACTTCTGCCCCCAGCTACACACTGAAGAGCTGCACCATATTGTATATAATAAGTTTATGTAACCAGCGGTAACAGAGTATTAGATGCCTCAGTGCCGCACATACTTCTGCCCCCAGCTACACACTGAAGAGCTGCACCATATTGTATATAATAAGTTTATGTAACCAGCGGTAACAGAATATTAGCTGCCTCAGTGCCGCACATACTTCTGCCCCCAGCTACACACTGAAGAGCTGCACCATATTGTATATAAATACGTTTATGTAACCAGCGGTAAGAGAATATTAGCTGCCTCAGTGCTGCACATACTTCTGCCCCAGCTACACACTGAAGAGCTGCACCATATTGTATATAATAAGTTTATGTAACCAGCGGTAACAGAGTATTAGATGCCTCAGTGCCGCACATACTTCTGCCCCCAGCTACACACTGAAGAGCTGCACCATATTGTATATAATAAGTTTATGTAACCAGCGGTAACAGAATATTAGCTGCCTCAGTGCCGCACATACTTCTGCCCCCAGCTACACACTGAAGAGCTGCACCATATTGTATATAAATACGTTTATGTAACCAGCGGTAACAGAATATTAGCTGCCTCAGTGCCGCACATACTTCTGCCCCCAGCTACACACTGAAGAGCTGCACCATATTGTATACAATACGTTTATGTAACCAGCGGTAACAGAATATTAGCTGCCTCAGCGCCGCACATACTTCTGCCCCAGCTACACACTGAAGAGCTGCACCATATTGTATATAATAAGTTTATGTAACCAGCGGTAACAGAATATTAGCTGCCTCAGCGCCGCACATACTTCTGCCCCAGCTACGCACTGAGGAGCTGCACCATATTGTATATAATAAGTTTATGTAACCAGCGGTAACAGAATATTAGCTGCCTCAGCGCCGCACACACTTCTGCCCCAGCTACACACTGAAGAGCTGCACCATATTGTATATAATAAGTTTATGTAACCAGCGGTAACAGAATATTAGATGCCTCAGCGCCGCACATACTTCTGCCCCTAGCTACACACTGAAGAGCTGCACCATATTGTATATAATACGTTTATGTAACCAGCGGTAACAGAATATTAGCTGCCTCAGCGCCGCACCTACTTCTGCCCCCAGCTACACACTGAAGAGCTGCACCATATTGTATATAATACGTTTATGTAACCAGCGGTAACAGAATATTAGCTGCCTCAGCGCCGCACATACTTCTGCCCCCAGCTACACACTGAAGAGCTGCACCATATTGTATATAATACGTTTATGTAACCAGCGGTAACAGAGTATTAGATGCCTCAGTGCCGCACATACTTCTGCCCCCAGCTACACACTGAAGAGCTGCACCATATTGTATATAATAAGTTTATGTAACCAGCGGTAACAGAATATTAGCTGCCTCAGTGCCGCACATACTTCTGCCCCCAGCTACACACTGAAGAGCTGCACCATATTGTATATAAATACGTTTATGTAACCAGCGGTAAGAGAATATTAGCTGCCTCAGTGCCGCACATACTTCTGCCCCAGCTACACACTGAAGAGCTGCACCATATTGTATATAATAAGTTTATGTAACCAGCGGTAACAGAGTATTAGATGCCTCAGTGCCGCACATACTTCTGCCCCCAGCTACACACTGAAGAGCTGCACCATATTGTATATAATAAGTTTATGTAACCAGCGGTAACAGAATATTAGCTGCCTCAGTGCCGCACATACTTCTGCCCCCAGCTACACACTGAAGAGCTGCACCATATTGTATATAAATACGTTTATGTAACCAGCGGTAACAGAATATTAGCTGCCTCAGTGCTGCACATACTTCTGCCCCAGCTACACACTGAAGAGCTGCACCATATTGTATATAATAAGTTTATGTAACCAGCGGTAACAGAATATTAGCTGCCTCAGTGCCGCACATACTTCTGCCCCCAGCTACACACTGAAGAGCTGCACCATATTGTATATAAATACGTTTATGTAACCAGCGGTAAGAGAATATTAGCTGCCTCAGTGCTGCACATACTTCTGCCCCAGCTACACACTGAAGAGCTGCACCATATTGTATATAATAAGTTTATGTAACCAGCGGTAACAGAGTATTAGATGCCTCAGTGCCGCACATACTTCGGCCCCCAGCTACACACTGAAGAGCTGCACCATATTGTATATAAATACGTTTATGTAACCAGCGGTAACAGAATATTAGCTGCCTCAGTGCCGCACATACTTCTGCCCCCAGCTACACACTGAAGAGCTGCACCATATTGTATATAATACGTTTATGTAACCAGCGGTAACAGAATATTAGCTGCCTCAGTGCCGCACATACTTCTGCCCCCAGCTACACACTGAAGAGCTGCACCATATTGTATATAATACGTTTATGTAACCAGCGGTAACAGAATATTAGCTGCCTCAGTGCTGCACATACTTCTGCCCCCAGCACTGAAGAGCTGCACCATATTGTATATAATACGTTTATGTAACCAGCGGTAACAGAATATTAGATGCCTCAGTGCCGCACATACTTCTGCCCCCAGCTACACACTGAAGAGCTGAACCATATTGTATATAATAAGTTTATGTAACCAGCGGTAACAGAATATTAGCTGCCTCAGTGCCGCACATACTTCTGCCCCCAGCTACACACTGAAGAGCTGCACCATATTGTATATAAATACGTTTATGTAACCAGCGGTAACAGAATATTAGCTGCCTCAGCGCCGCACATACTTCTGCCCCCAGCTACACACTGAAGAGCTGCACCATATTGTATATAATACGTTTATGTAACCAGCGGTAACAGAATATTAGCTGCCTCAGCGCCGCACATACTTCTGCCCCAGCTACACACTGAAGAGCTGCACCATATTGTATATAATAAGTTTATGTAACCAGCGGTAACAGAATATTAGCTGCCTCAGCGCCGCACATACTTCTGCCCCAGCTACGCACTGAGGAGCTGCACCATATTGTATATAATAAGTTTATGTAACCAGCGGTAACAGAATATTAGCTGCCTCAGCGCCGCACACACTTCTGCCCCAGCTACACACTGAAGAGCTGCACCATATTGTATATAATAAGTTTATGTAACCAGCGGTAACAGAATATTAGATGCCTCAGTGCCGCACATACTTCTGCCCCTAGCTACACACTGAAGAGCTGCACCATATTGTATATAATACGTTTATGTAACCAGCGGTAACAGAATATTAGCTGCCTCAGCGCCGCACCTACTTCTGCCCCCAGCTACACACTGAAGAGCTGCACCATATTGTATATAATACGTTTATGTAACCAGCGGTAACAGAATATTAGCTGCCTCAGTGCCGCACATACTTCTGCCCCCAGCTACACACTGAAGAGCTGCACCATATTGTATATAATATGTTTATGTAACCAGCGGTAACAGAGTATTAGATGCCTCAGTGCCGCACATACTTCTGCCCCCAGCTACACACTGAAGAGCTGCACCATATTGTATATAATAAGTTTATGTAACCAGCGGTAACAGAATATTAGCTGCCTCAGTGCTGCACATACTTCTGCCCCCAGCTACACACTGAAGAGCTGCACCATATTGTATATAAATACGTTTATGTAACCAGCGGTAAGAGAATATTAGCTGCCTCAGTGCTGCACATACTTCTGCCCCAGCTACACACTGAAGAGCTGCACCATATTGTATATAATAAGTTTATGTAACCAGCGGTAACAGAGTATTAGATGCCTCAGTGCCGCACATACTTCTGCCCCCAGCTACACACTGAAGAGCTGCACCATATTGTATATAATAAGTTTATGTAACCAGCGGTAACAGAATATTAGCTGCCTCAGTGCCGCACATACTTCTGCCCCCAGCTACACACTGAAGAGCTGCACCATATTGTATATAAATACGTTTATGTAACCAGCGGTAACAGAATATTAGCTGCCTCAGTGCCGCACATACTTCTGCCCCCAGCTACACACTGAAGAGCTGCACCATATTGTATATAATACGTTTATGTAACCAGCGGTAACAGAATATTAGCTGCCTCAGTGCTGCACATACTTCTGCCCCAGCTACACACTGAAGAGCTGCACCATATTGTATATAATAAGTTTATGTAACCAGCGGTAACAGAATATTAGCTGCCTCAGTGCCGCACATACTTCTGCCCCAGCTACACACTGAAGAGCTGCACCATATTGTATATAAATACGTTTATGTAACCAGCGGTAAGAGAATATTAGCTGCCTCAGTGCTGCACATACTTCTGCCCCAGCTACACACTGAAGAGCTGCACCATATTGTATATAATAAGTTTATGTAACCAGCGGTAACAGAGTATTAGATGCCTCAGTGCCGCACATACTTCTGCCCCCAGCTACACACTGAAGAGCTGCACCATATTGTATATAAATACGTTTATGTAACCAGCAGTAACAGAATATTAGCTGCCTCAGTGCCGCACATACTTCTGCCCCCAGCTACACACTGAAGAGCTGCACCATATTGTATATAAATACGTTTATGTAACCAGCGGTAACAGAATATTAGCTGCCTCAGTGCTGCACATACTTCTGCCCCAGCTACACACTGAAGAGCTGCACCATATTGTATATAATAAGTTTATGTAACCAGCGGTAACAGAGTATTAGATGCCTCAGTGCCGCACATACTTCTGCCCCCAGCTACACACTGAAGAGCTGCACCATATTGTATATAAATACGTTTATGTAACCAGCGGTAACAGAATATTAGCTGCCTCAGTGCCGCACATACTTCTGCCCCCAGCTACACACTGAAGAGCTGCACCATATTGTATATAATACGTTTATGTAACCAGCGGTAACAGAATATTAGCTGCCTCAGTGCTGCACATACTTCTGCCCCAGCTACACACTGAAGAGCTGCACCATATTGTATATAATACGTTTATGTAACCAGCGGTAACAGAATATTAGCTGCCTCAGTGCCGCACATACTTCTGCCCCCAGCTACACACTGAAGAGCTGCACCATATTGTATATAATACGTTTATGTAACCAGCGGTAACAGAATATTAGCTGCCTCAGTGCTGCACATACTTCTGCCCCCAGCACTGAAGAGCTGCACCATATTGTATATAATAAGTTTATGTAACCAGCGGTAACAGAATATTAGCTGCCTCAGCGCCGCACATACTTCTGCCCCCAGCTACACACTGAAGAGCTGCACCATATTGTATATAATACGTTTATGTAACCAGCGGTAACAGAATATTAGCTGCCTCAGTGCCGCACATACTTCTGCCCCCAGCTACACACTGAAGAGCTGCCCCATATTGTATATAATAAGTTTATGTAACCAGCGGTAACAGAATATTAGCTGCCTCAGCGCCGCACATACTTCTGCCCCCAGCTACGCACTGAAGAGCTGCACCATATTGTATATAATACGTTTATGTAACCAGCGGTAACAGAATATTAGCTGCCTCAGTGCCGCACATACTTCTGCCCCCAGCTACACACTGAAGAGCTGCACCACATTGTATATAATAAGTTTATGTAACCAGCGGTAACAGAATATTAGCTGCCTCAGCGCCGCACATACTTCTGCCCCAGCTACACACTGAAGAGCTGCACCATATTGTATATAATAAGTTTATGCAACCAGCGGTAACAGAATATTAGCTGCCTCAGTGCTGCACACAGTGACGTTGTCTGTAGACGCACACAGCCAGGGTAGAAACAAACAATGCTTTTTATGTTATTACATTTACCTTTTTCTCTTAGTATCCTTTGTTCAAATTTAGCTCCTTCCCATGACAAAATACCTAAGTATGCTTAGAAGCCTGCACGTGTCTGGAGCACTGTATTTACTGCACACTGCTCAGCCTCCTTCAGTACACTCTCATGATAAACATTGTTGCCAAATATAAAGTTTGTTCCTGTGCTTATCTCAGTATGCTCTCATGACAAGCACTGCTACCATATATAAAGCTTTCTCCTCAACCTACCTCAGTATGCTCTTGTGACGAACACTGCTGCCATATATAAAGCACGCTCCTGTGCCTACCTCAGTATGCTCTCATGACGAGCACTGCTGCCATATATACAGCACACTCCTGTACCTACCTCAGTATGCTCTCATGACAAATATTGCTGCCATATATACAGCACACTCCTGTACCTACCTCAGTATGCTCTCATGACAAATATTGCTGCCATATATACAGCACACTCCTGTACCTACCTTAGGCCTAGATTTGGAGTTCGGCGGTAGCCGTCAAAACCAGCGTTAGAGGCTCCTAACGCTGGTTTTGGCCGCCCGCTGGTATTTGGAGTCAGTGATTAAAGGGTCTAACGCTCACTTTTCAGCCGCGACTTTTCCATACCGCAGATCCCCTTACGTCAATTGCGTATCCTATCTTTTCAATGGGATCTTTCTAACGCCGGTATTTAGAGTCGTTTCAGAAGTGAGCGTTAGAGCTCTAACGACAAAATTCTAGCCGCCTGAAAATAGCAGGAGTTAAGAGCTTTCTGGCTAACGCCGGTTCATAAAGCTCTTAACTACTGTACCCTAAAGTACACTAACACCCATAAACTACCTATGTACCCCTAAACCGAGCTCCCCCCACATCGCCGCCACTCGATTAAAATTTTTAACCCCTAATCTGCCGACCGCCACCTACGTTATACTTATGTACCCCTAATCTGCTGCCCCTAACCCAGCCGACCCCTATATTACATTTATTAACCCCTAACCTGCCCCCCACAACATCGCCGCCAGCTACTTAAAATAATTAACCCCTAATCTGCCGCTCCGTAAACCGCCGCAACCTACGTTATCCCTATGTACCCCTAATCTGCTGCCCTAACATCGCCGACCCCTATATTATATTTATTAACCCCTAATCTGCCGCTCCCAACATCGCCGCCACCTACCTACACTTATTAACTCCTAATCTGCCGAGCGGACCTGAGCGCTACTATAATAAAGTTATTAACCCCTAATCCGCCTCACTAACCCTATCATAAATAGTATTAACCCCTAATCTGCCCTCCCTAACATCGCCGACACCTAACTTCAATTATTAACCCCTAATCTTCCGATCGGAGCTCACCGCTATTCTAATAAATGTATTAACCCCTAACGCTAAGTCTAACCCTAACCCTAACACCCCCATAAGTTAAATATAATTTACATCTAACTAAATAAATTAACTCTTATTAAATAAATTATTCCTATTTAAAGCTAAATACTTACCTGTAAAATAAATCCTAATATAGCTACAATATAAATTATAATTACATTGTAGCTATTTTAGGATTAATATTTATTTTACAGGCAACTTTGTAATTATTTTAACCAGGTACAATAGCTATTAAATAGTTAAGAAATATTTAATAGTTACCTAGTTAAAATAATAACAAATTTACCTGTAAAATAAATCCTAACCTAAGATATAATTAAACCTAACACTACACTATCAATAAAAAAATTAAATAAACTACCTACAATTACCTACAATTAACCTAACACTACACTATCAATAAATTAATTAAACACAATTGCTACAAATAAATACAATTAAATAAACTATCTAAAGTACCAAAAATAAAAAAGAACTAAGTTACAAAAAATAAAAAAATATTTACAAACATAAGAAAAATATTACAACAATTTTAAACTAATTACACCTACTCTAAGCCCCCTAATAAAATAACAAAGACCCCCAAAATAAAAAAATTCCCTACCCTATTCTAAATTAAAAAAGTTACAAGCTCTTTTACCTTACCAGCCCTGAACAGGGCCCTTTGCGGGGCATGCCCCAAGAAGTTCAGCTCTTTTGCCTGTAAAAAAAGAAATACAACCCCCCCCCCAACATTACAACCCACCACCCACATACCCCTAATCTAACCCAAACCCCCCTTAAATAAACCTAACACTAAGCCCCTGAAGATCTTCCTACCTTGTCTTCACCATCCAGGTATCACCGATCCGTCCTGGCTCCAACATCTTCATCCAACCCAAGCGGGGGTTGGCGATCCATAATCCGGTGCTGAAGAGGTCCAGAAGAGGCTCCAAAGTCTTCCTCCTATCCGGCAAGAAGAGGACATCCGGACCGGCAAACATCTTCTCCAAGCGGCATCTTCGATCTTCTTCCATCCGGAGCGAAGCGGCAGGATCCTGAAGACCTCCAGCGCGGAACATCCATCCGGACCGACGACTGAACGACGAATGACTGTTCCTTTAAGGGACGTCATCCAAGATGGCGTCCCTCGAATTCCGATTGGCTGATAGGATTCTATCAGCCAATCGGAATTAAGGTAGGAATTTTCTGATTGGCTGATGGAATCAGCCAATCAGAATCTAGTTCAATCCGATTGGCCGATCCAATCAGCCAATCAGATTGAGCTCGCATTCTATTGGCTGATCGGAACAGCCAATAGAATGCAAGCTCAATCTGATTGGCTGATTGGATCAGCCAATCGGATTGAACTTGATTCTGATTGGCTGATTCCATCAGCCAATCAGAAAATTCCTACCTTAATTCCGATTGGCTGATAGAATCCTATCAGCCAATCGGAATTCGAGGGACGCCATCTTGGATGACGTCCCTTAAAGGAACAGTCATTCGTCGTTCAGTCGTCGGTCCGGATGGATGTTCCGCGCTGGAGGTCTTCAGGATCCTGCCGCTTCGCTCCGGATGGAAGAAGATCGAAGATGCCGCTTGGAGAAGATGTTTGCCGGTCCGGATGTCCTCTTCTTGCCGGATAGGAGGAAGACTTTGGAGCCTCTTCTGGACCTCTTCAGCACCGGATTATGGATCGCCAACCCCCGCTTGGGTTGGATGAAGATGTTGGAGCCAGGACGGATCGGTGATACCTGGATGGTGAAGACAAGGTAGGAAGATCTTCAGGGGCTTAGTGTTAGGTTTATTTAAGGGGGGTTTGGGTTAGATTAGGGGTATGTGGGTGGTGGGTTGTAATGTTGGGGGGGGAGGTATTGTATTTATTCTTTTACAGGCAAAAGAGCTGAACTTCTTGGGGCATGCCCCGCAAAGGGCCCTGTTCAGGGCTGGTAAGGTAAAAGAGCTTGTAACTTTTTTAATTTAGAATAGGGTAGGGAATTTTTTATTTTGGGGGTCTTTGTTATTTTATTAGGGGGCTTAGAGTAGGTGTAATTAGTTTAAAATTGTTGTAATATTTTTCTTATGTTTGTAAATATTTTTTTATTTTTTGTAACTTAGTTCTTTTTTATTTTTGGTACTTTAGATAGTTTATTTAATTGTATTTATTTGTAGCAATTGTGTTTAATTAATTTATTGATAGTGTAGTGTTAGGTTAATTGTAGGTAATTGTAGGTAGTTTATTTAATTTTTCTATTGATAGTGTAGTGTTAGGTTTAATTATATCTTAGGTTAGGATTTATTTTACAGGTAAATTTGTTATTATTTTAACTAGGTAACTATTAAATATTTCTTAACTATTTAATAGCTATTGTACCTGGTTAAAATAATTACAAAGTTGCCTGTAAAATAAATATTAATCCTAAAATAGCTACAATGTAATTATAATTTATATTGTAGCTATATTAGGATTTATTTTACAGGTAAGTATTTAGCTTTAAATAGGAATAATTTATTTAATAAGAGTTAATTTATTTAGTTAGATGTAAATTATATTTAACTTATGGGGGTGTTAGGGTTAGGGTTAGACTTAGCGTTAGGGGTTAATACATTTATTAGAATAGCGGTGAGCTCCGATCGGAAGATTAGGGGTTAATAATTGAAGTTAGGTGTCTGCGATGTTAGGGAGGGCAGATTAGGGGTTAATACTATTTATGATAGGGTTAGTGAGGCGGATTAGGGGTTAATAACTTTATTATAGTAGCGCTCAGGTCCGCTCGGCAGATTAGGAGTTAATAAGTGTAGGTAGGTGGCGGCGATGTTGGGAGCGGCAGATTAGGGGTTAATAAATATAATATAGGGGTCGGCGATGTTAGGGCAGCAGATTAGGGGTACATAGGGATAACGTAGGTTGCGGCGGTTTACGGAGCGGCAGATTAGGGGTTAAAAAAAATATGCAGGGGTCAGCGATAGCGGGAGCGGCAGATTAGGGGTTAATAAGTGTAAGGTTAGGGGTGTTTAGACTCGGGGTACATGTTAGAGTGTTAGGTGCAGACGTAGGAAGTGTTTCCCCATAGGAAACAATGGGGCTGCGTTAGGAGCTGAACGCTGCTTTTTTTCAGGTGTTTGGTTTTTTTTCAGCTCAAACAGCCCCATTGTTTCCTATGGGAGAATCGTGCACGAGCACGTTTTTGAGGCCGGCCGCGTCCGTAAGCAACTCTGGTATCGAGAGTTGCATTTGCGGTAAAAATGCTCTACGCTCCTTTTTTGGAGCCTAACGCAGCATTTGTTTGAACTCTCGATACCAGAGTTAAATTTATGGTGCGGCCAGAAAAAAGCCCGCGGAGCGTTAACAGCCCTTTTACCGCCAAACTCCAAATCTAGGCCTTAGTATGCTCTTGTGACAAACACTGCTGCTATATATACAGCACACTCCTGTGCCTACCTCAGTATGCTCTCATGACAAACACTGCTGCCATATATACAACATGCTCCTGTGCCCACCTCAGTATGCTCTCATGACAAACACTGCTGCCATATATTCAGCACGCTCCTGTGCCTACTTCAGTATGCTCTTGTGATAAACACTGCTGCTATATATACAGCACGCTCCTGTGCCTACCTTAGTATGCTCTCATGACAAGCACTGCAGCCTTATATACAGCAAAACCAGGGGACATACATGTGACGTCCTGCTTACCTCCGTGTGCATTAGGAAGGTCTGAGGTTTGGGTCTCGGTCTTCTCAGACATTGTCTTGTTCAGCAACTGAATTTGTCAGATATTGTTATAATGTTTCTTCTTTACTGGCAAACGCAGTGATGTGTATTGTACCTGATCTTCACAGTAACAGCAGCCTACACACAGAGAGAGAGAGACAGAGAGAGGGTCTCATGTAGAGTTCATTGTCATACGGGGAGATGCTGTGCATTATGGGTGACAAATACCTGTATCTGAGCGTCATACACAAACCAACATACAACAATCACTCAACTTAGTCATAAAGAGATTAAACTAAATACAACTGATTAATGCAACAGGGGACAGTGATTGCCCAAAGAAAAAAAAGAAAAAGGGTAAATAATGTTATATATATACAAAGTGTTCTAACAATTAAATAGTTTTTTTTTTGTCACTAAATGCAGATCTTTATTCCTTTCTTTTCTGAGACATTTGACACCCCTGAGTTGAAGCTTTTTCTAACCAGTTGCACATTTTTATGTTTAAATATCAATTCCAGTGCTTTTTTTTTTTTACACAAATTATAAGCAGTTTTTTTCAGACCGAGCATTTATAGAAAAAAAGTTTGCATTAATAACCAAATACAGTAAAATAAAACAACATATAAAATGCAAAAAAGTTGATTTTATTTAGTCATTTTTCACTAACGTACATGATATGCAATAGCACAGGAGTTATTTCCTCAAGGGCATTGAATCTTTTTTGAAAGCACTTTTCCAAATTGGTGCTAATCCTCTTTAAAAAAAAAGTATATTTTGTGCTCATAGAGCTGTACACTATACTGCAGTGGGTGACACTGTGTGCATAAAATAACTAAATCTTTATTATTTCCCATCATCCTCAGCAGCACATCAGGCTTTATGGTTAGTTTAGCAGCACATGCGCCTAGATTACGAGTTTGGCGTTAGCCTTAAAAAGCAGTGTTGAGAGGTCCCAACGCTGCTTTTTAACGCCCGCTGGTATTACGAGTCAGGCAGGAAAGGTTCTACCGCTCACTTTTCTTCTGCGACTCGAGGCTACCGCAAATCCCCTTACGTCAATTGCGTATCCTATCTTTTTAATGGGACTTGCCTAACGCTGGTATTTACGAGTCTGGGAAGAAGTGAGCGGTAGACCCTCTCCTGGCAAGACTTCTACCGCATTTAAAAGTCAGCCAGTAGTTAAGAGGTTTATGGGCTAACACCGGAACATAAAACTCTTAACTAAAGTGCTAAAAAGTACACTAACACCCATAAACTACCTATTAACCCCTAAACCGAGGCCCCCCACCATCGCAAACACTATAATAAAAATTTTTAACCCCTAATCTGCTGACCGGACATCGCCGCCACCTACATTATACTTATGAACCCCTAATCTGCTGCCCCTAACATCGCCGACACCTACATTATATTTATTAACCCCTAATCTGCCGCCCCCAACGTTGCCGCCACCTACCTACAATTATTAACCCCTAATCTGCCGACCAAACATCGCTGCCACTTTAATAAATGTATTAACCCCTAAACCGCCGCACTCCCACCTGGCAAACACTAGTTAAATTTTATTAACCCCTAATCTGCCTGCCCTAACATCGCCGACACCTACTTACATTTATTAACCCCTAATCTGCCACCCCCAACGTCGCTGCTACTATATTAAAGGTATTTACCCCTAAACCTAAGTCTAAACCTAACCCTAACCCCCCCCAACTTAAATATAATTTAAATTAAACTAAATAAATTTAACAAAATTAAATAAATTATTCCTATTTAAAACTAAATACTTACCGATAAAATAAACCATAAGATAGCTACAATATAACTAATAGTTACATTGTAGCTAGCTTAGGATTTATATTTATTTCACAGGCAACTTTGTATTTATTTTAACTAGGTACAATAGTTATTAAATAGTTAATAACTATTTAATAACTACCTAGCTAAAATAAGTACAAAATTACTTGTAAAATAAATCCTAACCTAAGTTACAATTACATCTAACACTACACTATCATTAAATAAATTACCTAAACTACCTACAATTAATTACAATTAAATTCAATAAACTAAATTCCGAAAAAACAAACAAACACTAAATTACAGGGAAAAAAAAATTACAAGAAGTTTAAACTAATTACACCTAATCTAAACCCCCTAATAAAATAAAAAAGCCCCCCAAAATAATAAAATGCCCTACCCTATACTAAATTACAAATAGCCCTTAAAAGGGCCTTTTTTGCGGGGCATTGCCCCAAAGTAATCAGCTCTTTTACCTGTAAAAAAAAATACAATACCCCCACCCCAACATTACAACCCACCATCCACACACCCACCCCTACTCTAAAACCCACCCAATCCCCCCTTAATAAAACCTAACACTACCCCATTGAAGATCACCCTACCTTGAGCCGTCTTCACCCAGCTGGGCACCAGTGGTCATCTAATCCGGGCATAAATCTTCATCCAATGGGGCAGAAGAGGACATCTGGACAGGCAGAAGTCTTCATCCTATCCGGGCAGAAGAGGACATCCGGACCGGCAGAAGTCTTCATCCTATCCGGGCAGAAGAGGACATCCGGACCGGCAGAAAGCTTCATCCAAGCGGCATCTTCTATCTTCTTCCATCCGACGAGGAGCTACTCCATCTTGAAGACATCTGGCGCGGAGCATCCTTCCTGGCCGACGGACTAACGACGAATGACGGTTCCTTTAAAGGGACAGTACACACTCATTTTCATATAACTGCATGTAATAGACACTACTATAAAGAATAAGATGCACAGATACTGATATAAAAATCCAGTATAAAATGGTTTAAAAATATACTTAGAAGCTTTCAGTTTAGCTCTGTTGAAAAGGCAGTTGTAAAGCCCACTGCAAGTGGGAAATAAGACACTCCCCCTCCCCCTTCTTTTGCATATGCAAAGACCCTTTACACAAACAGGACCAAGCTGGAGAAGGTAGCTGACGGCATTCAAATAAAACTTTGGGGCTTGGTTAGGAGTCAGAAAATCAGAGCAATGTTCTTTAAAAATAAGCAAAATTATACATTTAAAAAAAACAAACAAAAAAAACTTTATGGGCTTTATAAATAGAGCATCTACAAAACATTTATGCAAAGAAAAAATGAGTGTATAATGGCCCTTTAAATGACTTCATCCAAGATGGCGTCCCTTGAATTCCGATTGGCTGATAGGATTCTATCAGCCAATCGGAATTAAGGTAGGAAAAACCCGATTGGTTGATTTAATCAGCCAATCGGATTGATTGGCTAATAGAATCCTATCAGCCAATCGGAATTCGAGGGACGCCATCTTGGATGACGTCATTTAAAGGAATCGTCGTTAGTCGTCGTGCTGGAAGGATGCTCCGTGCCGGTTGTCTTCAAGATGGAGTCGCTCCTCGTCGGATGGAAGAAGATAGAAGATGCCGCTTAGATGAAGCCTTCTCCCGGTCCGGATGTCCTCTTCTGCCCGGATAGGATGAAGACTTCTGCCGGTCTGGATGTCCTCTTCTGCCCCATTGGATGAAGACTTCTGGCCGGATCGGATGACCACTTGTGCCCGGCTGGGTGAAGACGGCTCAAGGTAGGGTGATCTTCAATGGGGTAGTGTTAGGTTTTTTTTAAGGGGTGATTGGGTGGGTTTTAGAGTAGGGGTGTGTGGGTGGTGGGTTGTAATGTTGGGGGGGGTATTGTATTTTTTTTTACAGGTAAAAGAGCTAATTACTTTGGGGCAATGCCCCGCAAAAGGCCCTTTTAAGGGCTATTTGTAATTTAGTATAGGTTAGGGCATTTTATTATTTTGGGGGGCCCTTTTATTTTATTAGGGGGCTTAGATTAGGTGTAGAGACAAGGCCGCTGCAGAGCATGACGTAGTGAGGGAAGCCGTGAGCCGCCAAGCTGTAAGGGAAACTCCAAAACACAGCCCCGTGAGGTGCAAGTTAAGCGCGGCTTTGCGCAAGCCACAAAACAATGCAAAATCAGAGGATACAGCACTCGTGGGCCATCCCTATGATTAAGTGCCTGTTTGCGGCATGAAACGCGTAAGGGGTTAATTCCCTGTTCTATGCCTCTACCTTTTTAACATTTACAAATAAATATTATTTTTTATATATCCACCGTGTCCCACGAGTGCTGTATCCTCTGATTTGGCTTAGATTAGGTGTAATTAGTTTAAACTTCTTGTAATTTTTTTTTCTGTAATTTAGTGTTTTTTTCCCCCGTAATTTAGTTTATTGAATTTAATTGTAATTAATTGTAGGTAGTTTAGGTAATTAGTTTAGTTTAATTATAGTGTAGTGTTAGGTGTAATTGTAACTTAGGTTAGGATTTATTTTACAGGTAATTTTGTACTTATTTTAGCTAGGTAGCAATTAAATAGTTAATAACTATTGTACCTAGTTAAAATAAATACAAAATTGACTGTAAAATAAAAATAAATAAATAGAGGGTGTTAGGGTTAGACTTAGGTTTAGGGGTTAATAACTTTATTATAGTGGCAGCGGCAGATTAGGGGTTAATTAATTTAATATAGTTGTGGCGACGTTGGAGGGGGCAGATTAGGGCTTAATAATTACAGGGAGTGCAGAATTATTAGGCAAGTTGTATTTTTGAGGATTAATTTTATTATTGAACAACAACCATGTTCTCAATGAACCCAAAAAACTCATTAATATCAAATCTGAATAGTTTTGGAAGTAGTTTTTAGTTTGTTTTTAGTTATAGCTATTTTAGGGGGATATCTGTGTGTGCAGGTGACTATTACTGTGCATAATTATTAGGCAACTTAACAAAAAACAAATATATACCCATTTCAATTATTTATTTTTACCAGTGAAACCAATATAACATCTCAACATTCACAAATATACATTTCTGACATTCAAAAAGAAAACAAAAACAAATCAGTGACCAATATAGCCACCTTTCTTTGCAAGGACACTCAAAAGCCTGCCATCCATGGATTCTGTCAGTGTTTTGATCTGTTCACCATCAACATTGCGTGCAGCAGCAACCACAGCCTCCCAGACACTGTTCAGAGAGGTGTACTGTTTTCCCTCCTTGTATATCTCACATTTGATGATGGACCACAGGTTCTCAATGGGGTTCAGATCAGGTGAACAAGGAGGCCATGTCATTAGATTTTCTTCTTTTATACCCTTTCTTGCCAGCCACGCTGTGGAGTACTTGGACGCGTGTGATGGAGCATTGTCCTGCATGAAAATCATGTTTTTCTTGAAGGATGCAGACTTCTTCCTGTACCACTGCTTGAAGAAGGTGTCTTCCAGAAACTGGCAGTAGGACTGGGAGTTGAGCTTGACTCCATCCTCAACCCGAAAAGGCCCCACAAGCTCATCTTTGATGATACCAGCCCAAACCAGTACTCCACCTCCACCTTGCTGGCGTCTGAGTCGGACTGGAGCTCTCTGCCCTTTACCAATCCAGCCACGGGCCCATCCATCTGGCCCATCAAGACTCACTCTCATTTCATCAGTCCATAAAACCTTAGAAAAATCAGTCTTGAGATATTTCTTGGCCCAGTCTTGACATTTCAGCTTGTGTGTCTTGTTCAGTGGTGGTCGTCTTTCAGCCTTTCTTACCTTGGCCATGTCTCTGAGTATTGCACACCTTGTGCTTTTGGGCACTCCAGTGATGTTGCAGCTCTGAAATATGGCCAAACTGGTGGCAAGTGGCATCTTGGCAGCTGCACGCTTGACTTTTCTCAGTTCATGGGCAGTTATTTTGCGCCTTGGTTTTTCCACACGCTTCTTGCGACCCTGTTGACTATTTTGAATGAAACGCTTGATTGTTCGATGATCACGCTTCAGAAGCTTTGCAATTTTAAGAGTGCTGCATCCCTCTGCAAGATATCTCACTATTTTTGACTTTTCTGAGCCTGTCAAGTCCTTCTTTTGACCCATTTTGCCAAAGGAAAGGAAGTTGCCTAATAATTATGCACACCTGATATAGGGTGTTGATGTCATTAGACCACACCCCTTCTCATTACAGAGATGCACATCACCTAATATGCTTAATTGGTAGTAGGCTTTCGAGCCTATACAGCTTGGAGTAAGACAACATGCATAAAGAGGATGATGTGGTCAAAATACTCATTTGCCTAATAATTCTGCACTCCCTGTATAATATAAGTGTCGGCGATGTTGGGGGCAGCAAATTAGGGGTTTATGACTTTAATGTAGGTTGCGGCGGTGTCCGGAGCGGAAGATTAGGGGTTAATAGTATAATGCAGGTGGCGACGATGTCGGGGGCGGCAGATTAGGGGTTAATAAGTGTAAAATTAGGGGTATTTAGACTTGGGGTTCATGTTAGGTGCAGACATATTTTTTCTTTCCCCATAGGAAACAATGGGGCTGCGTTAGAAGCTGGACGCTGCTTTTTTGCAGGTGTTAGGTTTTTTTTCCAGCCAGCTCAGCCCCATTGTTTCCTATGGGGAAATCGTGCACGAGCACGTTTAGCCATCTTACCGCTACCGTAAGCAACGCTGGTATTGAGGTGAGATGTGGAGCTAAATTTTGCTCTACGCTCACCTTTTTGCGGCTAACACCAGGTTTAAAAAAACCTGTAATACCAGCGTTGGCTTAAGGGAGCGGTGGGAAAAAAAAGGAGCGTTAGAGCCGCAAGCCTTACCGACAAAAACTCGTAATCTAGCCGATTGTTTCTAATTCTTGAATTCCTATACTGTAGAACTAAACTAAAGGCTGATGAACTGCAGGGGGTGTAGGATACATTGGTGTTGTATGTATAAAACATTTTTATTTATCCACAACTTCTATCACTAATATCCTCTAAATCCCCTTTATTTGTCTCTCCCACACTCCTCCTCCCCAGCACCTTATATGCAGACACTTAACATTATAGAGAGATTCTCTCTGCCTCACATACACCACCTTTCCTATAGCACATTATGTAGAGATATTCAGTACTATGGAGAGGTGCCATATGTCTCCAGCACTTTATATGCACACATTTAAAGGGACACTGAACCCCAAAAAATGTATTTTGTGATTCAGAAAGAGCATGCGATTTTAAGCAACTTTCTAATTTACTCCTATTATCAATTTTTCTTCATTCTCTTGCTATCTTTATTTGAAAAAGAAGGCATCTAAGCTAAGGAGCCAGCCAATTTTTGGTTAATTACCCTGGACAGCACTTGTTTATTGGTGGGTGAATTTATCCACCAATCAGCAAGAACAACCCAGGATATTCACCAAAAATGGGCTGGCATCTAAATTTTAATTCTTGCTTTTGAAATAAAGATACCAAGAGAATGAAGACAATTTGATAATAGGAGTAAATTAGAAAGTTGCTTAAAATTGCACGCTCTATCTGAATCACAAAATAAAAAAAATGGGGTTCAGTGTCCCTTTAAAGCTATACAGTGGGAGGTGGGGCTAGCTGGCAAAGGAAACAGCAGCATATGAGAGAAGCTCTGTGTAAAAAAGGGTATTAAACTAATAAAAAGCAGCTTTCTGAGGCCACTGAGGCCACTACTTACTACTTGTTGGCATCCTCAACTAAGGGGTAATAAATAACATCAAATTGGAAGCACTAGAAAAAACGGAACTTCAACCTGAATTTGAGAACCAGGGAAAATTCAGGAAAGTCCCTGGTTGCGGCCTACTCCGGATCAAGTAGGCCCCCCAAAGAAGACAAAAAAAGCTGGATTTGTAAAGGCAGCCCAAACAAGGTAGACACATACACTGAGAGATCAGGTAGAGGAGAATAGAAGCCAAAATAAGCCTTTTGCAATCAGGAGAAAAACGGAGGCCCTCACAGCCAGCAATCCTAGTAGCTTCTCTGAATAAAAGTGGTGTAAGAAAAGACACAGACATCCATGCTGGGATAGTGTACAGAAGTATAAGAAATTCAGAAGCAAAAGAGGCATCCAGATATATTAAAAGTCCCTGCAGAGGGGTAAGTGGCGAAAAATACACCATTTTATTTATACATCTCTTTAAGTCAATAGAAGCATTACACCTGCAGCAGAATTATTCAGGACTGCATTGAACTGCAGGAACACTCTCATTGTGGAAATAATGTAAACACATAGATAAAATAGAGGGGGTAACCAGCCAGCTCACTGACTCCAATGATATGCTCTCAGGTAATTCATATGCCGTTAAATGGCGTTCTGTTTTTGGTCGCTGCCTTTATACCAACCTCAAGTATATGAAAAAATGATCTAGTCATTAAAACAAATATTCTGCCTAACGCTGACATAAACATACGCCCACTTTCATTAATTGTTTAGGACTTGGTGCTCCCGTGCACTCGTCTGTACCGCCACGGCAGTCAGAACCACATCTTAGAAGCAGAAACATGGCTGCCAGGAGATCAGTGAAGGGCGATAAGTCGCTGAAGACTACCAATATGTCCTCTTTTTTTAAAACAACCCAATCTGATAAAATCCCCAAAGATTCAGAGATAGAAGAGGAATCAGAGGGGGAACCCACACAACCTCGAGATGACAGTGTCCCTCTCACAAGGGCAGATTTACGCACATTAGTCTCTAAGCAGGATATCGCTGATAACTTTGAGAAGTTGTGGGAGAAGATTGACTCTATCCACACATCAGTCACTAACAGTTTGTCAGAGATCAAATCTGACTTGGTGGACATGGGGGGGAGAATTGAGACCCTAGAAGACCAACAGGACTCTATTGTGGGAAACATGGATGAAATGACACAAACAATTTCCTCACAACAACAACTAATAGCGGAATGTCAAGATAAATTGGAGGACCTCGAAAATAGAAGTAGACGTAACAACATCAGACTGAAGGGAATTCCGGAAGAAGTCACTTCTAGAGATCTACCAGCATATCTATCTCAACTCTTCAGCCAGATCACTGAAAAACCAGCTGACTATATTTTCCAGGTGGAAAGGGCTCACAGAGCTTTAAAGGCTAAACCTAAGAACGGCCTTCCCCCCAGGGATGTAGTAATCAGATTAACTTTCTTCCCTGACAAAGAGAAAATACTACAAGCCTCTAGGAGACATCCTACCTTCAAATTTCAGGGGAATGTGATTCAGTTCTTTCAGGACCTAAGCTTGCGAACTCTACAACGCAGGGGTACCTTACGGCCCCTTACGCTTTTGCTCCGGAAACATCAGATACCATATAAGTGGGGCTTCCCCTTTGCGCTCATCATCACCAAAGACTCTAAAATAATAACCCTCAAAGAGCGAGAAGATATTCCTGAAATTTGTAAAGTCCTGGGCTTAGAAGCCCCAGCATTACCACATCTGGAAGCTCCCTCTAATGGCGAGTCAACACAAGAAACCAGACACAAAGCGTTATGGCAGAAAATTAACTATAAAAAACAAAAGACAAAAGAAACTCGAGGAAACGGAACTTGACTCCTCAATGTGAAAGATACCCGAGACTGAGGTAACACTACCAAATTCCGGTTAACGGCCTAGTTGATGGTTGTTTAGAAGCCTTTGAACTTTTCACTAATTACACAAAAACAAACTTTGATGATGCTCATTTGGTTGAGGTCGTGAGCTTACTTTAGATATGACCTGACTTGTGAGCTGGAGGGGTGCCCTTGCCCCCTCGCAATACTGATTGTTGATTATTTGTTCATTTTCACAATGTTGTCCCCTAGCTGACCGTTTCAGGGACGGGGACTTGTTTTTTATTCTGTTGCATGTAATGTGCTGTTTTTTCTCTAATGTTTCTTTTTACCCCAATGACAACTTTGTAATGCTCCTTGATACTGAAACTACTACTCCATTAAGACTCCAGCAAGGTAAAGGTCGGAACCAGAAGGTACCAGTTTACGCAGCCCTAACATACACAACATTACCAAACAATGTTCCCTAGAATAACTTTGCTTTCCCATAATGTCAGGGGACTTAACACTGACACCAAACGTAAGATAGCGATGTCCCAATATGCCTCATTGCAGGCAAACATATTATTTTTACAAGAAACACACCTTCTTAAAGCTAATATTCCAAGATACTGGGCACGACACTTCACAACCCACTACCATGCCACGGCATCCACCAAGAAAAGGGGAGTCTCTATTTTAATTCATTCCTCTATTAATTTCACACATGTATCTACCATTGAGGACCCAGAAGGGAGATATCTTATTGTCAGGGGTCAGATTTTAGACACTGAGATCACTCTATGCAATGTCTATGCACCCAACGAGAACCAGCACTCATTCTTTCGACATATAGCACACCTATTAACACAATGGTCCCAAACTAAGATCATTTTAGCAGGGGATTTTAATATCACTATGTCCCTGATTAAACATACATCTAATAGCTTTTTGACTAACAAGCAACTACGACATAATCGACTAGTCAAATCTATTCAAGATCACTTATCACCTCACTCCCTAATAGATACATGGGATACATTATATGGAGTAACTACTGATACTACTTTCTATTCAGCTGCACACAACTCATACGTAACATTAGACTATGTATATGTTAGCCAGATTCTTCAACCCTTAATACGAAAATCTGACATACATGCCTGTGTATGGTCGGATCATTCCATTGTTTCCCTACAGATAGACGGACTAAGAGATCCATCACGTAGCAAAACTTGGACGTTCGACCCTACATATCTTAAAAACCCTCAGGCACAAGAAAACACTCTACGAGCATTAACAGAATATTGGACTATCAACACTGACTCCACTTTAAATCCAATAAACATATGGGCAGCACATAAGGTAGTGCTACGGGGATTGCTTATCAAAGAAAAAGCTGTCCAAAACAAAAAATACAGAAATCAACTAGAAGAGCTTTATAGGGAAATAAATTTACTAGAGAGACAACACAGACTATCTAAATTGACTTCCACCCTAAATATGCTCCAGACTAAAAAAAAACTACTAATGTTGATGCTTAACTCCCAAGCTACTAGGGCTACTCAAAAACTGAAATCTCGGTATTTAATTTACGCGAATAAGCCAGATAAATTTATGGCCTACAAAATTAGGGAAAGATGTAGAGCATCAGCCATCACAGTTATTGAGACCATTCGTGGTACCTCCACTTCACATCCACAGGAAATAGTCGATACATTTGCAACCTATTATGGGGACTTATATGACGGACACAAAGTCATTCATAACACAACAACAGAAACTCTCACGACAGAATTTTTCGCACATTCCCCCCTGCACACAATATCTAGGGAACACAGGGAAACACTTAATGCTAAGATATCTGCGGCGGAGGTGATGGGGGCGATCCGAGATCTTAAACCGGGGAAGGCGGCGGGCCCTGATGGGCTTCCAGGGGAATACTATAAATTATTTGGATCCACGCTGCTCCCTCACCTTACCACATTTTGCAACCATATTATGGAGGGCAACCCTGTTCCACCGGAACTCTTATATGCTAAAATTGTAGTGATACCTAAACCTGGCAGAAACCATAGACTCTGTAAAAATTATCGCCCGATATCCCTTATAAATCAAGATTTGAAGATCTTTACGAAGATTTTGGCAAATTGCCTTAAACTAATTATACCCCACCTGGTGCATCCTGATCAGGTGGGATTCATCAAAGATAGGGAGGCTCCGGATAATATCAGAAAGGTGACAAATCTCGTGCAATGGTTGGATAAGACAAAAACGCCTTCTCTGCTCCTGTCATTGGATGCGGAGAAGGCGTTTGATAGAATTGATTGGAAATATATGTTCACCATCCTTGGGAGGATGGGGTTTGATGGTACATTTATAACAGCCTTACAAGCGATATACTCTCTCCCATTCGCCCAGGTAGCCTCAGCTGGATACAAGTCCAAAAGTTTTCCAATCCTAAACGGCACGAGACAGGGTTGCCCTCTTTCACCACTATTATTCGCCCTTTGTATAGAACCACTAGCAGCCAGAATCAGATCTCACCCAGATATCTCAGGGGTCTCTGTAGCAAATTCGGAGTATAAGCTTTCGCTCTTTGCAGACGACATCCTATTAACCGTCACCAAGCCACTTATCTCACTCCCCAACCTCTATGGGATCTTAGACACATTTTCAATTATATCAGGATATAAGATAAACACAGATAAATGTGAGGCCCTACCTATCGCTATTCCCCTACACTCTCAAAAATTATTAGAATCCAATTTCGATTTCAAATGGATGAAACATACACTCAAATATCTAGGACTTTTCCTGCCACCACAGACTCATTTATTATATAAATTCAACTATATCCCCCTTTTTAAACAGATCAGACGAGACCTTAGGAAATGGAAAAGTTACAACTTTTCCTGGCTAGGGAGACTTGCAGCTGTCAAAATGACTATTTTACCTAGAATTTTATATCTATTTCGATCACTCCCTATAAAGATCAACAGGCCTGATATAGAAAAGTTGCAAACTGAGCTTCTCTCCTTCATTAGAGGGAGCAAATCTGCTAGAGTATCAAAATTTATAATAAATAGACACAAAACACTAGGAGGGGTTGGAGGACCGGCATTGTTAGATTACTATAAGGCCGCTAGAATAGCACAGGATAAAATGCTTTTACAGAAGTCAACAGATGCATTGTGGCCCAGATTGGAGGCAGAGATGGGAGGCTGGGGTGAACCAGATTCAATCTTCTGGGACAGGAAAATTCAACAATCCACTTCATCCCACTCAACACCATACACTTCAGAGCTTACCTTACATACATGGTCGAAAGTGATATTGGGCAACAATCTAATGCCAAGATTCTCTCTTTCCACCCCAATTCAATATATCTTTCCTGACGAGCTAAGACCACAGTTTAAAAAGTGGGAGAATAAGGGACTGTACCGAGTTGTAGACATATTAAATAACGGGAAGTTGCTCTCCTTCAATCAATTTCAAGAGAAAGTAGCACCAATACAAATACATTGGTATCTTTACCTCCAACTCAGCTCCTCAGTCAGATCATTTCTCAGAGACACTCAGAAGGGAGCCCCTACTATTTTGGAACTACTTTGTAATAGCCCCCATCGCTCCAAACACACTATTTCCAGACTATACTTGACTATTCAATCTGGTCCACTTAAGACCAAATCCTCAGTTATGACAGCCTGGGAAAGGGACTTGAATATGACTAAAGACCTAGTGGACTGGGAACACCTATTTCAGACCGCTGATAGAGGCCTCTTGAGTGCAGACTTAAAAGAAAACGTTATGAAAACACTTTTCCGATGGTACCTGACACCGGTTAAGACCACACATATGTCCACACAAGGCAGCAAACTATGCTATCGAGGGTGCGGGGAGGTAGGCACATATCGCCATATGTGGTGGGACTGCGCTGGGGTCAATGCAATCTGGATGAGATTGGCTTCTTTCATGGGTCGCCTGATAGGTGAGGAGATCAATTTCACTATACAACAAGCTCTCTTACACGATCACAACACCTTATATAACAAATACTTAAATACCTTTTTCAATATTCTATGTATGGTCACCAGAACATGTATTGCTAAATATTGGAAGACAGGGGTCCCTACCTGGTCTGAAATAATTAATAAGATACAATACACATACAATATGTACGAATTGGCATCTGGGATCCTAGACAACAAGGACACATTTCATCAGATCTGGTTCTATTGGATAAATGGGGATGTTTCAGACCGGGATCTACCCAATAGGAGTACCATACCTTGATCAACATGCATTACACACTTAGATTCAAAAGCACTACCATGATAAGCTTATCCAGCTGTTGCTGGATATGTTGTCACCTTTACCCATGTTATATCCCCCCCCCCTTTTTTTTCAATATAAATTTATGGTATAACCTACCTTCCTTGTCTTACATTGCTCAAGGGGATGTTTCCCCCCTTTCTCTTGTATGTCTCTTAGAGGGAGGTCTAGGACACCATATATGTTATGTTTTACATCATGATTGCGGAGAACTGAGATCTAATTTTTGAATATTTGAGTTATACAAGTTCAAAACTTTATTTGTTATGACAATGTGTTTTATTTTCAATTTGTTTGAAAACGTAATTGGCAAATTTTGATGTAAATGTACTTCATAAATCTTTGCAAACTTTAATAAAAAATATTTAAACATAAAGCTATACAGTGGTTTCCTCTGGCTCACACACACAGCACCCTACCCAGCACCTTATATACAGGAATATAATATTATAAAGTAGTTCCCTCTGACTCAAACATAAAGCTCCTTCCCCAGTAGCTTATATAATATTAAAGAGATGTTTCTCCTGCTTCACACATATACCCCCTCCCCAGTACCTTCTACATGAGCATATTAAAGAGGTTCCCTCTGCCTCACATACACGCAGCTCACAAACACAACCCCTCCCCCGTACTGTATATAAATATATATATAATATTTGAGAGGTTCCCTCTACCTCTCACACACAGTCCCATCCCAAATACCTTATATATAGATATTTAATATAAAGAGGGTCCCTCAGACTCACACACACAGCTACCTCCCCAGTGCCTTATATACACACATATGTAATATATGATAATATAGAGGTTCCATTTAATTACTCAGTAACACAACGCCCTGCCCATTGTTATATACAGATACATATTATAGAGAGGTTACCTCTGTCTTATACACTCAGCTCCTCCCAATACCTTATATACAGATATATAATATTATAGATAGGTTCCATCTGCCTCACTCATAGCCCCCTCCATAGTACCTTGAGAAATATTATAGAGAGGTTCCCTCTAATTTACTCATACACAGCTCCATCCCTCTGTCTCACTCATACACAGCTCTACCTTCTATGTGGGATGTTCTCAAATGAATGACAAGGGTAAATGACAAAATGGAATTCCCATATACTTCAATGGGATGTAAAGTTAAAAGTACTATAGCAACAAAGCCATACAATATAGCAAATCGATACTTACCAGATATGTTCCCCAAGTACAGTAGCATATTCTGAAAGTGATATTATGTGGGATTATTGCTGCTTTCGTTGGAATAACAAGGGTGAATAACAAAATGGAATGCACATTGACTTTAATGTGATGTAAAGTTAGAAGTGCTATAGCAACAAAACTATGAGAAGATATCAAGAAGATATTTACCAGATATATTTCCTGTGTGCAGTAGCATATTCTGAAAGTAAGATTATGTTGGATTATAGCTGCTTTCTATGGAATGACACTTTTAACTTTACAACCCATTAAAGTCTAAGGACATCCCATTTTGTCATTCAATAGAAATCAGCAATAATCCCACTTTCAGAATATGATACTGTATCTAGGGAACATATCTGGTAAATATCTACTTGCTATGTCTCATAGTTTTATTGCTATAGCACTTTTAACCTTAAAGTCCATTAAAGTCCATGGGCATTCCATTTTGTCATTCACCCTTGTCATTCCTTTTAGTACATCCCCTCACAGCCCCCTTCCCATTACTTAATATGCGATATATAATTTTATAGAGAGGTTCCATCTGTCTCATTCACACACAGACCCCTCTCTAGTACCTTATATACAGATATAAAATATTATAGAGAGGTTCTCTCTGCCTCACACACCCAGTCCCCTCTACATTAGCTTCTATACATATATAAAATATTATAGAACGTTTCCCATTGCCTCACACACACAGTACTACGTACCTTATATACAAATATATAATATTATAGAGAGGTTCCCATTCACATACACATTCTCTAATACACAGACCCCTCCCCAGTACCTTATATACAGATATATATTATAGAGAAGTTCCTTTGCTTCAAAAACACACAGCCCCCTCCCCAGTACCTTATACACAGGTATATATTATAGCGATATTCCCATTGACTCGTCTCTCTCACACACAGTACTACGTACCTTATATAAAAAATATCTAATATTATATAGAGAGGTTCCTATAGTCTCACACACAGACCCCTCCCCAGTACCTTATATACCGATATATATTATAAAGAAGTTAATTTGCCTCACAGACACACAGCCCCTCCCCAGTACCTTATACACAGGTATATATGAGTTATTCCCATTGCCTCGCACACAAACACCTCCCTGGTGCATTATACACAGATAAATATTATTAGGTTTCCTATGCCACACACACCCTCCTTCCAGTACCTTATCCTCGAGTAGCAGCTAGATCCACTGCAGCTAAGGACCCTTGAAGTGAACACACAGAAGTCACGTGTCTGTAGTGACATCATCAGTCCTTCAGCCGGGACTGGATCTAGCTGCTACCAGGTAATAGATGTGTGACAATTAACGTTAACCGCCTAAGGGTGAGAGCTGAGCTGGGGTTGCGGAGAGAGAGGGTAAGGAGGGGGCTATGTGCGAGACAGAAGGGAGCTTAGGGCTCCATGTACTAAAGCATCAATTTTTTCGCCGACAACGTGTTTGCTCGACTCGCTCTAACTCGCAGCTAGCGAGATGTTGCCCGCCCGCCATATGTACTAAAAACTATTAAAAAAAAAGGCGCGTCTAATCCGCATCGAGCACTGGCGAATGATTCATACATATGACGCCTCGCTATTTGCGAATGTACTATTAATCGCTTACAAACTGTCAGTCATGTTTGTCCCACGTGACTGCAAGGTGTCAGAAACGTCAGCTTTGTCGCGGGAACATATTGCAGCACTATATAAGCTCTATTTAATAAAGTTTTTCAGACTGCATATTTCAAGAACTTGAAGCTTTACTGACTTTTATTGTTATCGATAAATTAAGTATGGCTACTTCTCGATCTGATTCACAGTCCAAATCGAAGAATCCCCACTTCTCACATCAGCAGAACCTGGTTCTTGTCGATATGGTGCTAGACTCATATGACTATTTATTTGGTTGTCGTTCGAAGCAAACGTCTAGTATCCGTAAAAAAAGTATATGGACCCGGATAAGTGATGCTGTCAGTGCTCAGGGACCTGGGAAAAAGGACGTTGATCAAATAAAAAAAAGGTACAACGACATCAAACGATTTGCAAAAGCCAAATTGGCAAAAGAAAAAAATTCAACCCGTGCTACCGGAGGTGGAACAGCTTATGTCGCTGATCTTAATGATTACGAGCAGAGACTGGTGCAGCGTCTAGGCCCAGAAGTAATCGTCGGGATCACAGATGATTGTGATAGCGACCTAAGAGGTAAAACATTTATCGAATTACTATAATTTAAATTGAATGTTGATCATATTGTAATTATCCATTAGAGTTGGTTTATACAAATATGTATCTTGTAAAGATATTTTGTCCAATCAATTTTTTGGTGCGTCAATTTTGATTAAGTTAAATCAATGAAGATTAATGCTAGATTTTTGTATAGCTTAACCAATAACGTATGTAATGTAATATTCATGATCACAGATGATTGTGATAGCGACCGAAGATGTAAAACAATTATCGAATTACTATTATTTGAATTGAATGATGATCATATTGTAATTATCCATTAGAGTTGGTTTATCCAAATATCTATCTTGTAAAGATATTTTTTCAAATCAATTTTTTGGTGCGTCAATTTTGATTACGTTACATCAATGCAGATTACTGTTAGATTTTTGTATAGCTTAACCAATAACGTATGTAATGTAATATTCATGATCACAGATGATTGTGATAGCGACCGAAGATGTAAAACATTAATATAATTACTATTTTTTAAATTGAATGATGATCATATTGTAATTTTCCAGTGGAGTCGGTTTATAAAAATATTTAACATTTAATTATATTTTGGAAAATCAATATTTATTGGCGCCAATTTTGATTATAGTCCTATTACTGCTTTATTTTTGTATTGCTTTCTAAATAACAATTCTATTTTAATTTACTTCATTTTCTTGATATCCTTTGATGAAAAGCATATTTAGAACTGCTTACTAGCTAATAGACGCCTTTAATGGAAGTAAATTTCGATCTATTTTAAAATCTTAATTTCTTTATGACTGATGAACAAATCTTTTGTTGTTTAATGTCCCTATTCATCAAATCAAAAGCTGCGCCAAACAATATTGTTATTGCTATGTGAGCTCTGTATTCAACGATCGTTTGAAAATACAGTGCTATATTTTTGTAGACAAATTCACAAAAACAAACGTTACAGTATACATTAGACAAGCATGTATACAGACCAAAAAATATACACTTATACATGCAGATACACACACACTAATATTATACACTTACACATGCAGATACACACTCTCAACATTAGTGTATATATAATATCAAGATATTGTTTTTTAAGCGGATTAATGAGTGTTTAAATGCTATTATTTAAAAAAAACTTGAATAGTTGGTTTCACATAAAACAATAGTCCTGTGTTTATGTAATCTTTCATTCTATTCATTATTCTTTCATTCTATTCATTCTATTCATTCTATTCATTCATTCAACTAATTTATGATGTATCAACAAGCTCTTATAAGTATTCTTTGAACTTGTCATTTAATTAGCAAATGAGCAGACGACTCTTTTTCGTTTACAGTTAATTGTTAACAAGGTAATTAAATGACAAGTTCAAATAACACTTATAACAGCTTGTTGATACATAATACAATGAATGAATAGAATTAAAGAATATAATAGAATGAATAATGAATAGAATGAAAGATTACATAAACACAGGACTATTGTTTTATGTCAAACAAAGTACTCAACACTTTTTAAATACTAGAAACAAGCTTTACAAAACAGTTTCAATACAAACAACCTTGAGTCTCTACAAAAATTTTTAATTTTTACATTCAAATTCTTCAACCTGGTTACTATTGTGTGTGCTACACTGTCCCTTTCAATAACCACTATTTTAAATTTTAAATATTAGTTGTGTATTAATCTTCTATGGATCGAAACATGAATAACGATTGATTTTATTTATCTCTTAACAGCTCGACCACAATCCGTGACAGCTAGGGGTGGTGATGACCCTGCTTCAGCCATTCCATCAACCTCCTCTGGGACATCGATGACTAGTGGTGGTGTCATTATTGGGCAAACGATAAGAAGCACATCATCTGCTAGCCATACCTTTTTATCAGCGGATACACTTCCAGATATCCGTACCAGCACCCCTGAAACCAGTGTTGGTAGAGGTACAGGTAAACAATATATTTTCATTTTTTCCATTCTCCTCTGGTCATACTGGTCAAAGCTAACCGAAATTCGCTTTCTCTCAAAAAATCTAATTACTTGAATTCCCTTTTTTTTTTTTTTTCTTTTAAAAGCGTGGTAGTTTTTGCTCACTTAGGCCATATAGATAACATTGCTTTATTGTAATTTTTTTATTTTGGATTTTTCACTAAAGAAATTTTATTTTAATATATATATATATATATTTTTTTTATCATAGCTGACCTTGGACATCTTTTTCGGAACATGACGGGAAGTTCTCCACGGTTGTTTGATGGTGAGAATCTGTACTATTAATACATTCCTTTTTTTTAAAATTTTCTTCTTATACATAAATATCAAGATATCAACATCTTCATATATATTATTATTTTTAGGATATATAAAGATATATATTTATATAAATAAAAATATATATATTGCTATCTATATATATATATATACATATATATATATATATAAATATATCTATATATATACACATTTATATATATAGATAGATATATTTAGAATTTTAGATCATAAAAAGGCATCAATCACTCGTCATTTAAAATTAAAAAGAGCATTTAATAATACAAAAGCTTCATTAAATTTTCTAAAAAAAAAAAAAAAAAAGATTATTTAATTTTGTGTTATGAACAGTTGAATTTGAGTTACAAATGACATGTGAGTGCTGCCTTTTTTCCATAGTACATATTCACAGCTGCTACTAAATATTTTAAAATCGTTAAAAAAAAATTTACATTTTTTTTTAAAATATATATATAGATATATATATATATATTTTTTATATATATATATTTATATATCTACATTATATTTTTATATAGATATTAAAATCTTAATATATTCATATATATTTATTTTTTTATTTTTAATTTTCACAGATCCAGAGGAGTCATCGAGGGAGGTCATCTTAAACCTGGTTGCTGTACAACCAGAAAGACCTGAGGAGGAGGAACTTCAATCCAGGGATCATGGAAGTGAGACCCCAGATTTGTTGGATGATATCATGGATGCTCAACCAATGGAGATCCATGAACCTGTCCCTGATGAAGCAGAAGTACAAGAACAAACAATTCAAGGAAATGTAGAGCCAGCGGAAACACAATCTAATGAAAGACCTGTGGTACCTGGCAACAATGAAATTGAAGAAGTGGATGATGTCTGTCTCAATGAAATGATCTCTCTTGCTAGACAATATAGGGTGGATCATAGAGAGTTACAGAATGTTTTAATCGCACACCTGGACCGAAGTGCATCATTAGCAGAAAGACAATTGCAGTTAGACAGAGAGAGGTTTGATTGGCAGAGGCGAATGGACGAGGAGCACAACGAACAGATAAACCGTTCATTACGCCTCGCAGAACAAACAATGAATTCTCTCCTGTCCATTATTCGTGAAAGACAGGGTCCTTCTGAACCAAATAGGCCAGGACAGTAGTGATAGACATCTTTATTAATTGTATTAATAACTTGAGTTTATACTGTTTTTGATGTTGCACTTTTTGATTTGTTTTATATTTTTGTTCAAAATATATTTATATTTTCGAGTTGCACTAATATTTTTTAAAAAAAAATTTTTGTGTTTTTTATTAAAATTTTTGAAAAAAGAATGAATACAAATTTTTTTTCATTGAAATTTTTTTTTTATTGATTACAATATATTTTTTTTTATGAAATGGTAAAAAAAAAAAAAAATTTCAATTTTTATAACAAACACTCATCATCCCTTTTTTTTTTGGATGTTTCTAAATTTGTAATTTTTTAATAACTTGAGTTTATACTGTTTTTGATGTTGCACTTTTTGATTTGTTTTATATTTTTGTTCAAAATATATTTATATTTTCGAGTTGCACTAATATTTTTAAAAAAAAATTTTTGTGTTTTTTATTAAAATTTTTGAAAAAAGAATGAATACAAATTTTTTTTCATTGAAATTTTTTTTTTATTGCTTACAATATATTTTTTTTTTATGAAATGGTAAAAAAAAAAAAAAAAAAAACTTCAATTTTTATAACAAACACTCATCATCCCTTTTTTTTTTAGGATGTTTCTAAATTTGTAATTTTTTTTCTCAAAACAATAGAAAGTGTTTTAAAAGATTTATTTAAAAAAAAAATACTAAATGCCATATTTCTGGTACAAAAAATCAACTTGCTCCATCAACATTCCCATTATAGACCTAATTTTTGCCAATTTAATTTTGAAGTTATCATCCAAAAAAGTTTGTGTGCTTTCATCGATTTTTTCTTCAAAAACTTCTATACCTTAAAATAAATAAAAATAAATTAAATTCACATATTAATCACATAACAAAATATAAATAATATATTGATATCTGTATATACCTTCATTGTCTTTGGGAGGTATGATATCCATATCATTTTCTGTCTGCACAATTTTTTCCTCTAATGTGTAAGCATCGCTTGAACCGGAGGCTAAAGTAAAATAAATAAATAACATTTTTAATTTTTAATTTATTGTTTTTACAATTATTCTATTTTTGACAAAGGTAACTAAATAAAATACCTTTGTCTATCAGATTTTTTTTAGGAGGAAACATGTTTTGTCCAATATCATTACTTGTTGCGTATACCATGCCATCCAATTCTATTTCAACTTGTACCGCTTTGTCCAAAGGTTGACCTTTTTATAAATATATAAAAAATTAAAATTAAAATTAAATTATTTTTTCTATATTTCACTTCCCTAAAAAACAAAAATTCTAATACCTCTTCCAAGATTAGTATCATCATCTTTTGTGCATGGCTCATCGACCTCAAGATCAAAATAATAATTAGGTTCTTTTTCAAAGGATGGAATTTCTTCATAAGAACATCCAGGGATATCTAAATGTGCATTAGATTATTAAACATCATTTTTTTTTTAATTATTATTTATTTTATTTACAATTTATAAAACCTTGTTAACGCTGTTCTATAGTTATGTACCTTTTTGAGTGTTGACAGCCATTTTTTTCACTGCTCTGTTATTTTTGGGAGTCATTGGTATGTCCATAAGTGTCAAAGGAAGGGGTGGTGAAGTGATCCCACTATTTGGCGTTTCAATCCTTATTTCTCTTAAATAACGTGGAATTTTTTGAGTTTTTGATTTAGATTTTTTCATATCTGTTTGTAAAAATTGACTTTATTTTTATAGTTGTAATGATTAATAGATGTTAATTTTCATTTCATATATGCAAGTTGAAGATATACTAAAAACAAACATTTTCTGTATTAATAATACTAAAAATATATGATTAAATCGATTATCGAATGCTACTATCAATGTAAAATTGGATTTTGAGATTTCTATTAATTAAAGGATTATTAGACACTACATTCTAGTTTAATCAACAAGTATATAGCTTACTTAAAGGTGAATAGCTTTATAAAAAAATAAGATACTATAAATAACAGTCTATTAAAGCTAAAGGAACAATGAACATAATTTTTGTCTTTCAATGTTCAGATAGAAAAGTTATAACGGAATACTGAAAGTCAAATGTGTTGTCCCTTGTTCCTACTATTATTGAAAATCAATCAATGGTGAAAGGTAAAAGATGACGCAGTTATTGGACTTACTATCAATAACTATTAAAATTGAAAGTTACTATAAGTAACACTAAACATTTATACTTACAGTTTCTTATTAGTCGTTTAATTGAATTGTAATAATTAGTTTCCCTACGCCTCAAATCGCTGTACTTTCTTAGGCATTGACGTCTTGTCCTTTTTATCTTTGATACTCTATACATCCTTCTTATCATTTCGTATATAATATGATCACGACTGTCCTGCTTTACCAATCGAACTCCTCCCATACGATGAGGAAAATATCGTTCCATTGCATATACCAGAATGACTATTTCTCCAGCTGTGAAAGGCTCCGTTAGCGACATGTTAGTATCTGACGTCACAACTATACTTGTCAATCAAATTGACGCATGACTATTTTTACAATGTATCATTATTTTTTGTTGAATCTTTATTTTTCTAATACTATGTAACATGAATAATATTGTTGTTCCGACTAACCATTAATAACCAATATTATATTAAATTTCTGTTGGAACGATAAATTTTGCATGAGGAATGAACAATGACGATATAAATATATCGTCAGGGATAATCTTTTTTTTAGTACATCACTATATCCTAGGTCATTGACCACAGATAACACTACCAATATATATATTCTCAAATTTTGTGATTCATTTATATTTGATACAATTACTATGTAACAAAATCACTGGTTAAATGTAGAATAGTAAGTCTAATATGTAACCTTTTGAATAGATAAATGTTGAACTTTTTTAGTTATGTAAATATATTAGTTGTATTAGGATAGAAATAGTTATAATTCTTATTCTTGTTGCCTTTTGAACTTAAAATAAATTGTTATATTATTTTCATTTAAAAAAAAATGTTTCATTTATTTTTGTGGTGTGAACAATGAAAATAAGGTTTGTTTAGAAAAAGGGCTACAAATAAATAACAATATGATGATGTTGCACACAAATTTTATTTGAAAAAAACAAAAAAAAATGCAGAACACAATTTACATAAGATGAACAAATTGTTAGAGAAAGATCAATCTTCGAAATATTGGTCAGAAACCATATCCCTTGTGGCCATGCCACGTCTATTGGTGTTTTCTCTGAAAATTTCTTCTGGAAAGTCATTAAAAGGCATGGCAATATCGTCATCAATGGGGCATCCTCTTTTGGTGGCAATATTATGCAAGACACAGCAAACTAAGATGATTCTTGCAACTTTTTCTGTAGAATACTGCATTGCACCGCCAGATCTGTCCAGACATCGGAACCTCATTTTCAATAATCCAAAAGTCCTTTCGATGACACCCCTTGTGCTCTTGTGTGCTTCATTAAAACGAATATGTTTCCGGAGTTGGGGGTTATTATAGGGTGTCAGAAGCCATTCATAACAAGGGTAACCGGCATCCCCTGTAATTAAAAAAAAAAAATATTGATGTAAGTCATTCCAAAAAGACAAAATAATTTTTATTAGTTATTGAGGCTAGCGTCAAATTAGTATAAATTTGTAACAAATTAAAAATTTAATTATATAATGTGTTTTTTTTTCAGAATTTATTTATATATCCTTTGTTGAAAAAATATCAATGCACAAATGTGAGCCAATCAAACAAGGCCTCTAGGTGCATCAACCAATCGGCAGCTATTGAGCATATATCTAGATATGATTTTCAACAATTGATATAAAAAGAATAAAAAGTCAATTTGAAAGTCGTTTAAAATTACATGCTCTTTAGAAAACCTTTAAAAATTTTGGTTGAGTTCAATTCAAGCTTACCTAATAACCATCCCTCTGGCATTTCCCCATTTTCGAATTTTTGGTACAGTCCAGTCTGCCGCAGGATATAAGCGTCATGGCAGGAGCCAGGGTAATTTGATCTCACGCTGATAATTCTCATTTTGGGGTCACAAACCATCTGTACATTCAAGGAATGGCAGGACTTTCGGTTGCGGTAAATCTCCTCCCGTAACCGTGGCGGTCGAACTGCAATATGGGTACAGTCTATTGCCCCAAGAACATTTGGCATTCCAGCCACACTGTAGAATTGCGACTTTATCGATTGCCACTCTTCTGTGGTAGATGGTAGACAAACATATTCGGGGAATATATGCATGAGTGCATCGATAACTTTGGAAAGATGACGAGAAAAGGCAGACTGACTGAAACCAATGATGACGCTGGACACTGCCTGAAATGATCCGGTGGCAAAAAAGTGCAAGGCAGCAAGAAACTTTAGTATTCCGGGAATGGCCCTTGAACGAGCCGTCACAGGCTCTAGAAAATGTGCTATTTGAGAATATAAAGACAATATTGAATGTCGATCCAGACGGAACCTTTGAATAACCTCTCGATCGGAAAGGGCATCTAAAGGAACCCGAGGAAGGAATACCCGCTGTACTCGTAATCGCCTTCTTCGAACCGGATTTGGGGCATCAGGTTGACGAATTTGCCTTCTACCCCTCATTTGCATCAGACGAACAATATAAAGTTGAAGAAGTGTCTCCATATGGCTAACAGGATCAAAAGTGAGTAACCATTCAATTGTACACCTCTTTTAAATCAGTTGTAGGCGTTGATCTGATAGACCCTATTGTTTATTATGGTGCTCGCCACCTATTAGCTGGCGAGGGATTTTTAACGAGGTAGGTGCGGAGAAATTCACGAGCGTAGAAATAGATAGTTTAGTAATTCCTGTTTTGTGCGAGATTTATGTCGAGCGAGTATTTTCTAGCTACAAAAAAGACGAGAATTCAAGATTTGCGGGCAAGTTCACTCGCCGTTTTTTAATATAAGGTTTTCAATGGATTCGTGGGATAGTACATACGGTTATTGATCCGCACGCAGAAATTTAGACGAAAATAGTCACGAAGACCTCGCAGACAGCTTAGTACATGGAGCCCATAGAGTCTACATGGGTTAGAGTGTGAGATAGAGGGGGCCGCGAGTCTACAGTGGCTGGGGTGTGAAAGAGGGTGTCTTAGAGTCTACAGAGGCTGGGTGTGAGATAGGGGGGGGGGTTATAGTTTATAGGGGCTGGTATGCGAGACAGAGGGGGGCTGCAAATCTACAGTGACTGAGGTGTGAGTGGGGGCATGGGCCATGTGGTAAGAACCTGTACTGGGACTGGGGTGTAAAACAGGAGGGTGAGAACCTTTACAGGGACTGGAGTGTGAGGCAGGGGTGATGTTTGTCTGTACAGGGGCTGGGGTGTGAGACAGGGATGCTGATGGTCTGTACAGGGGCTGGGGTGTGAGACAGTGGTGCTGATGGTCTGTACAGGGGCTGGGGTGTAAGACAGGGGTGCTGATGGTCTGTACAGGGGCTGGGGCGTAAGACAGAGGGGGCTGAGCACCTGTACAGGGGCTGGGGTGTGAGACAAGGATGCTGTTGGTCTGTACAGGGGCAGGGGTGTGAGACAGGGGTGCTGATGGTCTGTACAGGGGCTAGGATGTAACACAGAGCGGGGTGATGTCTGAGACAGAGGAGGCTGAAAATCTTTACAGGGGTTTAAGAGTGGGGCAGAGGAGGACTGTGAACCAGTACAGGACTGGGGTGAGAGAGAGAAGGAGACTGAGAATCTGTGAGGCAGAGGGGGCTAAGAGTCTATACAGGGACTGGGATTTGAGGAGCACTAAGCGTCTGTACAGGGACTGGAGTGTGAGACGGAGGGGAGGGCTGAAAATCTGTACATGGGCTAAGGTGTGAGACAGAGGGGGCTAAGAGCCTATACAGGGGCTTTGTTGTGAGGCAGAGGGGGATAGGTCTATGAGTCTCTACAGGAGCTGAGGTGTGAGAGGGGCTGGGGTGTGAGAGGGGGGCTGAGAGTCTTTACAGGGGCTGGGGTGTGATTGGTGCTGATAGTCTGTACAGGAGCTGCAGTGTGAGACAGGGGGGGCTGAGAGTCTATACAGGGGCTGGGGTGTTAGGAGGGCTGAGGGTCTGTACAAGGGCTGGAGTGTGAGACAGAGAGGAGGGCTGAGAGTCTGTACAGGGTCTGGGGTGTGAGACAGAGGGGGCTGAGAACTTGTACAGGGGCTTAAGTGTGAGGCAAAGGAGGACTGAGAACCAGTACAGGACTGGGCTGTTTGAGAGAGATGAGGGCTAAGAGTTTATACAGGGTATGAGGTGTGAGACAGTGGGATCTGAGAACTTGTACAGGGGCTTAGGTGTAAGGCAGAGAGAGGCTGAGAACTAATACAAGACAGGTGTGTGTAAGAGAGAGGTCTGATTCTATACAGGGACTGAGGTGTATGGGGGCTGATATTCTGTACAGGGTCTGGGGTGTAAGGGGACTGAGTGTCTGTACAGGGTCTGAGGTGTGAGAAAGAGGGGGTCTGACAGTCTATACATGGACTAGGGTATGATTGTAGCTCAGGGTCTGTGCAGGAGATGGGGTGTGAAATGGAGGGGGGGTGAGAGTCTACACAGGGACTGGGGTATGAGACAGAGGGGGGCTGAGAGTTAATATAGGGGCTGGGGTGTGAGGGGGGCTGAAAGTCTGTACATGGGCTCAGGTGTGAGACAGAAGGGAGCTGAGATTCTATACAGGGGCTGGGGTGTGAGGGGGACAGAGGGTCTGTACTGGGGCTCGGGTGTGAGACAGAGGAGGGCTGAGAGTCTGTACAGGGGCTTGGGTGTGAGACAGAGGAGGGCTGAGAGTCTGTACAGTGGCTTAGATGTGATGGGGACTTAGGGTCTGTACAAGGGCTGAAGTGTGAGACAGGAGGGCTGAGAGTCTGTACAGGGGTTGGGGTAAGAATTTATAGAGGAGCTGGAGTATGAGACAGAGGGGGCTGAGAGTCTGCACAGTGACTGGGGTGTGGGACAGAGGAGGACTGAGAACCTGTACAGGACTGGGCTGTGAGAGAGAGGGGTATGAGAGACTTGTACAGGGTATGAGGTGTGGGACATAGGGGCTGAAAGCCTGTGCAAGGGATGGGATGTGAGACAGATGGGGTTGAGAGTCTGCACAGGGACTTGTGTGGGAGACAGATTGGACTGAGATATTGTACAGGGGCTTAGGTGTGGGACAGAGGGGGTTGACAGCCTGTACAAGGGATGGGATGTGAGGCAGAAGGGGCTGAGATTCTGCACAGGGACAGAGCTGTGAGATATAGAGGACTGAGATCTTGTACAGGGGCTTAGGTGTGAGACAGAGGAGGACTGAGAACCAGTATAGGACTGAGGTGTGAGGGAGAGGGTCTGAGAATCTGTACAGGGGCTGGGATGTGAGACAGAGGGGGGCTGAGAGCTGGTACATGGACTGGGTGTGAGGGGGCTGATACAATGAGCAAGCTGTATTTGAGGGAGTGATGACTTGATGAATTACAGTCTGTGTGTTAGGGTGATGGGTACAAGTCTGACCTGTTTATAATAATTGTATATTTATCACTTGTATATGTGATGGGGTCACAGGAAGTCAGTCTGCATTGTTGCCCCAAACAGGATGTGACATAACTGGGAAAAAGTTTGTTAAAAAATATCAGCCGGATTACGAGTTTTGAGTGCTAAAGGGAAATTAACGTCCACAACATTTTCACCGTTATTTCACTCCCCTAAATCGCTGCTATTACAAGTTCAGAAAAAAAACAGGCTTGTGCGGGCGATATGGATGCGTTGAGCTCCATACCGCACCGAAATCAAGCGCTGCTTTGACATGCTCGTGCACGATTTCCCCATTAGACATAAATGGGGAGAACCGGCAAAAAAAAGCCTAACACCTGCGATCGCGGAGCGAAAAGCTCCGTAACGCAGCCCCATTGATGTCTGTGGGGGAAAAAAGTAATGTTTAAACCTGACATAAACCCAGAGTCTAAACACCCCTAATTTGCTGCCCCTAACATCGCCGCCACCTACATTAGTTATTAACCCCTAATCTGCTGCCCCTAACATCGCCGCCACCTACCTACACTTATTAACCCCTAATCTGCCCCCAATGTCGCCGCCACTATACTAAAGTTATTAAACTCTAAACCTCTGGCCTCCCACATCACTAACTCTACATAAATATATTAACCCCTAAACCTAACCCTAACGTAACCCTAAGTATAAGTCTAACCCTAACACCCCCTAACTAATTAAAATACAGCTAAATGAAACTTACAATTATTAACTAAAAATAATTCCTATTTAAAACTAAATACAAACTTACCTGTAAAATAAAACCTAAGCTAGCTACAATATAACTAATAGTTATATTGTAGCTATCTGAGGTTTTATTTTTATTTCACAGGTAAGTTTGTATTTATTTAACTAGGTAGACTAGTTAGTAAATAGTTATTAAATATTTATTAGCTACCTAGTTCAAATAAATACAAAGTTACCTGTAAAATAAATCCTAACCTGCCTTACACTTAAAACTAACATTACAATAAAATAAATTAAATTAATAAAATACAATGATCAAAATTACAAAAAAAATAAACACTAAATTACACAAAATAAAAAACGAAATTATCAAAAATAAAAACAAATTACTCCTAATCTAATAGCCCTATTAAAATACAACCCCCTCCCAAAATAAAAAAAACCCTAGCCTACACTAAACTGCCAATAGCCCTTAAAAGGGCCTTTTGCGGGGCATTGCCCCAAAGATAACCGCTCTTTTACCTGGCAATAAAAAATACAAACAACCCCCCCAACAGTAAAACCCACCACCCACACAACCAAACCCCTCAAATAAAACTCTTTCTAAATAAACCTAAGCTAACCATTGCCCTGAAAAGGGCATTTGGATGGGCATTGCCGTGAAAAGGGCATTTGGATGGGCATTGCCGTGAAAAGGGCATTTGGATGGGCATTGCCGTGAAAAGGGCATTTAGCTATTTTACTTTGCCCTTTAAAGGGCATTTATCTCTTTTACGAAGTGCCCAAACCCTAAGTTAAAAATAAAACCCACCCAAAAAACCCTTAAAAAAACCTAACACTAACCCCCGACAATCCACTTACAGTTTGCAAAGTCCGGACATCCATCCTCATCTAGCCGGCGAAGTCTTCATCCAGACGGCATCTTCTATCTTCATCCATCCGGCGCGGAGCGGGTCCATCTTCAAGACATCTGGCGCGAAGCATCCTCTTCATTCGGTCGCCACCGTACACTGAAGGTTCCCTTTAAGGGATGTCATCAAAGATGGCGTACCTTGAATTCCTATTGGCTGATAGAGTTCTATCAGCCAATAGGAATTAAAGGTGAAAAAATCCTATTAGCTGATCCAATCAGCCAATAGGATTGAGCTTGCATTCTACTGGCTGATTAGAACAGCCAATAGAATGCAAGATCAATCCTATTGGCTGATTGGATCAGCCAATAGGATTAAATCTCAATCCTATTGGCTGATTGGATCAGCCAAAAGTATTTTTTCACCTTTAATTTCTATTGGCTGATAGAACTCTATCAGCCAATAGGAATTCAAGGTACGCCATCTTTGATGAAGTCCCTTAAAGGGAACCTTCAGTGTCCGGTGGTGACCGTATGAAGAGGATGCTCTACGCCGGATGTCTTGAAGATGGAACCGCGCCGGATGGATGAAGATAGAAGATGCCGTCTGGATGAAGACTTATGGCCGCTTGGATGAGGACTTTGCCGGCTGGATGAAGATCGAAGAGGCCGCCTGGATGAAGACTTCTTGCCGCCTGGATGAAGACTTCTTGCCGCCTGGATGAAGATTTCTTGCCGCCTGGATGAAGATTTCTTGCCGCCTGGATGAAGACTTCTTGCCGCCTGGATGAAGACTTCTTGCCGCCTGGATGAAGACTTCTTGCCGCCTGGATGAAGACTTCTTGCCGCCTGGATGAAGACTTCTTGCCGCCTGGATGAAGACTTCTTGCCGCCTGGATGAAGACTTCTTGCCGCCTGGATGAAGACTTCTTGCCGCCTGGATGAAGACTTCTTGCCGCCTGGATGAAGACTTCTTTCCGCTTGGATGAGGACTTCTTCCCGATTGGATGAGGACTTCGCCCGCTGGATGAGAATGGATGTCCAGACTTCGCAAACTGTAAGTGGATTGTCGGGGGTTAGTGTTAGGTTTTTTATAGGGTTTTTTGGGTGGGTTTTATTTTTAGATTAGGGTTTGGGCACTTCGTAAAAGAGCTGAATGCCCTTTTAAGGGCAATGCCCATCCAAATGCCCTTTTCAGGGCAATGGTTAGCTTAGGTTTATTTAGATAGTTTTATTTGGGGGGTTTGGTTGTGTGGGTGGTGGGTTTTACTGTTGGGGGGGGGGGGTATTTGTGTTTTTTATTGTCAGGTTAGCTGTTCTCTTTGGGGCAATGCCCCACAAAAGGCCATTTTAAGGGCTATTGGCAGTTTAGTGTAGGCTAGGGTTTTTTTTATTTTGGGAGGGCTTTTTTTTATAGGGCTATTAGATTAGGAGTAATTCGTTTTTTATTTTTGATCATTTCGTTTTTTATTTTGTGTAATTTATTGTTTATTTTTTTGTAATTTAGATAATTGTATTTTATTTTAATTTATTTATTGAAATGTTAGTTTTTAGTGTAAGGCAGGTTAGGATTTATTTTACAGGTAACTGCATTTTAAAATAAATAACTATTTAATAACTAGTCTACCTAGTTAAAATAAATACAAACTTACCTGTGAAATAAAAATAAAACCTTAGATAGCTACAATATAAATATTATATTGTTATATTATATTGTTATATTGTAGCTAGCTTAGGTTTTATTGTACAGGTAAGTTTGTATTTAGTTTTAAATAGGAATTATTTTTAGTTAATAATTGTAAGTTTTAATTTAGCTTTATTTTAATTATATTTAAGTTAGGGGGTGTTAGGGTTACGTTAGGTTTAGGGGTTAATATATTTATGTAGAGTTGGTGATGTGGGAGGCCAGAGGTTTAGGGGTTAATAGTTTATTTTAGTATATTTCGTTGTGGGGGGCTTGCGGTTTAGTGGTTAATAGTTTTATTATAGCGGCGGTGTGGGTGGACGGCAGATTAGGGGTTAAAAATATTTAACTAGTTTTTGCGATGCAGGAGTGCAGCGGTTTAGGGGTTAATAGGTTTATTATAGTGGTGATGATATCAGGGAACGGCAGAATAGGGGTTAATACATTTTAATAGTGGTGGCGATGTCCGGAGCTTAGGGGTTAATAAATTATAATGTTTGCGGTGCTGGCGGGCCTCGGTTTAGGGGTTAATAGGTAGTTTATGGGTGTTAGTGTACTTTTTAACACTTTAGTCATGAGTTTTATGGTACAGCTTTGTAACGTAAAACTCATAACTACTGACTTCAGATGGCGGTACGGGATCTTGTAGTTATAGGCTGTACCACTCACTTTTTGGCCTGCCAGGGAAACTCGTAATACCGGCGCTATGGAAGTCCTATTGAAAAAAGGCTTTTTTAAAAGTGCGGTACTGACGTTGCGTGACGGCCAAAAAGGTGTGCGGTACACCTATACCTACAAGACTCGTAATGCCAGCGTTAGTGAAAAAGCAGCGTTATGAGCCATAACGTTGCTTTTTCACTCATAACGCACAACTCGTAATCTGGCTGTTTGTTTCTTTTTGCTATTAGATATTATTATTATTACTGTTGCTATAATTGACCATTTATGACTATCTTAATGAAAAGTTAGGGGTGACTATCTTAATGAAAAGTTAGGGGTGACATGAAGCCATTTAACTAAATATGAAGAGGAAACCACATCTCGGAGTAATGCAATAAATATAATTATATGAAGCACAAGCACAGCTGTTCAGAGGGTAGTAGGTATAAGGACCATTTGTTTCCTGATTTATCAGATAACTGCATATTCCTGTATACAGTCACCTTCTCATGATACTAGTATTAAATAAATGTCACCCCATAAAGTTAGACAAACCTGCTATATAAAGATTGTCACATTTTATCACTTTATATGTTATCTTCTCTATATGCAGCTGGTCACATGTGTAGTATTAGATTGTGCATAAGTTAAATAAACATGTTTAATATCACATAATCATCTCTTTACCATAATAAAAATATAAGAAGAGTTCTGATTATTTCTGATCTCTCATGTTGCTGTCTTGCTTTCTTCTCACAGGTGTCACATTTATAGCATCTGACTCAGTCACTGACAAAGAACAAGATGAATAAATACAGGAAGCAGATAGCAGAGCAGTTCCTGAGTCAGGCCCTGAGCATCATCTGCCTGCTCACCGGAGAGGTAAGAGCTGCCGGGTAATGTCATGTGACACTGGTCCTATTTACTGTGCTGCTTCTGATACACCAGATCTTACTTCAGTTTACCCAGACCATCTCACTAACCCTAACTTTCTCACCCAGACCATCTCACTAACCCTAACTTAATCTCACCCAGACCATCTCACTAACCCTAACTTCATCTCACCCAGACCATCTCACTCACCCAGACCATTTCACTAACCCTAACTTCATCTCACCCAGACCATCTCACTCACCCAGACCATTTCACTAACCCTAACTTCATCTCAGCCAGACCATCTAACTCATCCAGACCATCTCACTAACCCTAACTTCTGCTCAACCAGACCATCTCACATACCCTAACTTCTACTCAACCAGACCATCTCACATACCCTAACTTCTACTCAACCAGACCATCTCACATACCCTAACTTCTACTCAACCAGACCATCTCACATACCCTTAGCTTTAGCTCACCCAGACCATCTGACAAACCCTAACCAGACCATCTCACATACCCTAGCTTTAGCTCACCCAGACCATCTGACAAACCCTAACCAGACCATCTCACAAACACTAATTTAAAGGGCCACTCAATGCAGTAGAATTGCATAATTAACAAGGGCTTAATAAAAAGACAAAGCAATAAAACCTACTCTGAATTTCAAATAAACAGTTTTTTTCCTGACAAATTTCTTTTTTCTCCCATTTTGCTGGCCCCCTGTATTATATGACAAACACCAGCCAATCACAGACTAGTATACGTTTACCCTGTGAACTTGTGCACGTGCTCAGTAGGATCTTGTTCCCCAGAAAGAGTGTATATAAAAATATTGTGCAAAATTTGATAATGAAAGTAAATTGGAAAGTGTCTTAAAACGGCATGCTCTATCTGAATCATAAAAGTTTAGAGCTGCAACAACTAATCGTCATAATCGATAATAATCGATTATGAAAATAGTTGTCAACGAATCTCATAATCGATTAATCGATTAGTTGGTTTGCAATTAGTTGGTCTGTGCACAACACCAGCTGCTTCACTCCGATGAGCTCCTGCACATGGTATTGTGTTTTATGGTTATGTCCTTAGCCTAAAGGACGTCTACAGATGCCTACTTTTCACTTTTTCAGGACAGTATACGTTTACAACTACCCCTGGCTTATGTGCAACCCAGATATAATAGTCATCATTTTGATTGTTTATATTAAATCTGGTGTTTTGGAACTATGCTTTTCACGATATTGTGCTGAGCTTGTTGTTTACACCTTGCCCCTAGATTGATGGGAGTTATTTAAATTGATGTGCACTATTATCTGTTTGCACAATTATTAACGTATTGCTTGCTATTACTGATTATATGTACTGTATAAATAAATGTGTAAGGCTTTGTCCTGTTATTGATATACAGTCCTTAGCGCTTTTTTTTTTTTTTTTTTTTTTTATTGTTTTTAATAATTTGTGATAATATGTACCAGATTCAACCTTTAATAGTATATATCCGTTATTTTTAGAGTGGACTAGATATTTCCCCTAACCTTATAGCTGGTTATTTACCATTGCATATAGATATTCAAGATATTTTTATGTTAGAATGAAGTCAAGGGTTACTTTATTGAGAGGCCCCTTGCCAAGGTAGAAAACATTTAGCATTGGTGAAGAGCTAACAAAGATTAATATCCCACTTTGGTGAAATTGGCAAAACCCTACTTATACACCTCAACAGCCTTTTCTCTGCTGCAGGAAATATAGCTGCAAACAGAGAACCAGCCAGAAGCATGTGGACATGTTGAGATGTTTGCATTTCAATGCAAAGTTCCTGAAAGAGTGAATAACAGAATGTTATTAACAGTGATAGTCTAACTCTTTCTAGTTCTACCTCTTTTCAAACAGTTTGTGGTTTTGTTTTGTTTAATTATAAAACTGTGCTCTGCTGCTTAAAAATTGAACAGTTGTGTTAATGTAAAGTTTTAGTCTGAAGTTTATATTTGTAACACTCATTATGTGCATTTTATTTAAAACATAGAAAACTATTATTGATTCTCTTTTTATCCGATTAGTCGATTAATCGAAAAAATAATCGGACGATTAATCGATTATGAAAATAATCGTTAGTTGCAGCCCTATAAAAGTTTATTTTGACTTGATTGTCACTTTTAAAGGGACAGGCTACTTGAAAAGTGTTATTGTTTAAAAAGATAGATAATCTCTTTATTACCCATTCACCAGTTTTGCATAACCATCACTGTTATACTAATATACGTTTTGCTTTATCATTATCTGTATCTAAGCCTCTGCAGACTGCCCCTTATCTCAGTGCTTTTTACAAACTTGCCTATAGCCAACTTTTGTTGGTTCCTGCATAACTCCATAGGAGTGAGCACAATGTTATCTATATTTCACACATGGACTTGCACTATCTTGCTGTGAAAAGTTAAAGGGACAGTCTACATCAGATTTTTTTATTGTTTTAGAAGATAGATAATCCCTTTATAACCCATTCCCTAGTTTTGCATAACCAACACAGTAAATACACATTTTACCTCTGATTACCTTGTATTTAAGCCTCTGCAAACTGCCCCCTTATTTCAGTTCTTTTGACAGACTTGCATTTTAGCCAATCAGTGCTGGCTCATAGGAACTCCACGTGCATGAGATGTGTTATCTATATGACACACATGAACTAACACCCTTTAGTGGTGAAAAACTGTCAAAATGCCCTGAGGGAAGAGACAGCCTTCAAGGGCTTAGTAATTAGCATATGAACCTCCTAGGTTTAGCTTTCAACTAAGAATACCAAGAGAACAAAGCACAATTGGTGATAAAAGTAAATTGGAAAATTGTTTAAAATGACATGCCCTATCTGAATCATTAAAGTTTATTTTGGACTAGACTGTCCCTTTAAAAAGCACCGTGAGGCGACCTGCAGGGGCTTAGAAACAGGCGGAGATATAGAGGTTTAGTTATAAAATATATAAATATAACATTGTTGGTTATGCAAATCTGGGGAATGGGTAGTAAAGGCGTTATCTATCTTTTTAAATAATAAATAAAATAAAGTAGACTGCCCCTTTAAGCTTACTGACCTGCACAACCCTCCAACACAAATCATCCCCCAGCACCCAGGGCACCCTGCACAACGGTTTGCTGCAAAAAAAAAATACTAATCCTAACAACCAAGACCCCTCCCACAATAAAGAAAAATCCCAAGCATACAAAGACCTACTACATGACCTCTATTGCAAAAACTCCCTCCAGAATCTAAAGGCCCCCAACTACAAAAAGCCTTAATACCCAAGGGACCTCAGCACCGAAGGAACCTCCTATCAATCAAGGGCTCAACTCACCCCTCCCCCATCACATCCTCTTAAATGTTCCAGCAATGTCTATATTCCTGAGCTCATGTCCTCAGTCTTTAGCAGCTTTTATCCATAGATGTCCCACAGAATTATCCACTATAATATTTTATTTATTTATATGTTTTGTGATGATCGAGAGAAGTAAACAAGAACTTGTTAGTCCAGGCAAATGGAGTCTGATGATTTTTCTTATACGTATTATAGGAATACACCATTGTGAAGAAGAGGCCCTCCCACAGCAGCGTTCAACAGCTGAGCGGAGAGGTGAGCACTGCTGGGGAATGTGACAATATATCAGCATCAGGGCACAGTGACTCACTTTACTGACCCATCTGACCCTGTGTGTATTTCCTACCTGCTGTCTGTGTCTCTGTATGTTCTCAGTAACTTTATCCTGGCTCTGTCAGTAAAAGTGTCTGGCAAAACCAGTCCCTGTGTCAGTGCTGAATGAGTTGTGTGTGTTTCAGGTGCCTATAAAGTGTGATGATGTTGCTGTGTATTTCTCTATGGAGGAGTGGGAGTATATAGAGGGACACAAGGAGCTTTACAAGGACGCAATGATGGAGACTCACCAAGCACTAAGGACTATGGAGATCCCAGGAAATGAGAGCTCAGGTAACGCTGTGTAGTAATAAATATCTCACTCAGGAAATGCACAAACACTATTGACGTGACTGACACAGAGCAAATCTACAGTGAATCTGTAATGTGTTATCTAATGAGCTATCTGATTATAAACTAGTTTTATACCCAACAAAAATAATAAAAACACAGTTAAAGGGTCAAGAGGAATTACTGCTAAAGCAATTTGTATATTCATTTATATATGTAAATGTTTAAGTGCAAAACAGATGCTTTGTTTTGTTCTTAATTGAATACATTTAAATATATATATATTTAGATGCAACCAAAATTGTTTCATATCCATTTAACAAAATAAATTTATTTTATTCTTTATTAGAATTAACAGGTCACAGAGATAAAAATCTATACACAGGAGCACATAGAGTACAGAATATTCAGCCAGTGGAGACCCCATCAGACATCTCTGCAGGTAACAAATCTATGGCAGAAGCTACTAGTAATGTTTTCAAATACTGATCTGTTGTGTAATATTACAGTATAATCAGATTGTGTGAGATAACTGCACTTAAATCCATATAACCATAAAACTCATTTTATTCTTTATTAGAACTAACAGGTCACGGTGTCCTAGACACAGGATCACATGGGGACCTTGTACAGAATATTCAGCCATCTGATGTCTCTGCAGGTGAGTGATCTATGGTATAGGGTTCACAGTTAGAAAACTCAGATTCTAAAATGTTTTCCTCCTATGTTAATGATGAGCGTCAGTACAGACAGATTGTAATAATAAAATATATTTGGTTCACACCCCTACCTTTGGCGCAATCCGATAAACGGCGTAGTTTTCGGCGCAAGCGAGGGAACCCACGCTGCCTGTAGTTTCACCTCGCACATCGGGCGATTACATATAAGGTGCTGGCAGTTGCTAAAGTGCCGTAAGTCGGATAAACTAGCGATGTCCAGATATAAGCGTAACTACAAATTTCTGGAGTCGCCAGTGATTTACCGCACTTTAGAAACTGCCTGCGCCTAAAAAAACTAACTAAAATATTAAATCTCCCGTAACTATCTAACACGCCTCGCAAAAATAGCCTGACACGTATACCCCTATATCCGCAATCCCCCCTCTCACTCCTAACAATAAATGTATTAACCCCTAGACCGACAACCCCCCACAACGCAATAAGCCTAATTATTAACCCCTAAACTGCCATAGCCCACACCGCAATAAACCTATCCTAGTATTAACCCCTAAACCGTCGCTTCCAGAGCCCACTGCCACCTACATTATATGTATTAACCCCTAAACCGCCACTCCCGGACCCCGCCGCCATCTACATTAAATTTATTAACCCCTAATCTGACCCCCCCTACACCGCCGCCACCTACATTATATTAACCTCTAATCTGACCCCCCTACACCGCCGCCACCTACATTAAATATATTAAGATCTAATCTGACCCCCCCCCTACACCGCCGCCACCTACATTAAATGTATTACCCCCTAAACCTAAGTCTAACCCTAACACCCCCTAACTTAATTATTATTTAAATAAATCTAAATAGTATTAATATTCTTAACTAAATTATTCCTATTTAAAACTAAATAAATACCTATAAAAAAAACCCTAAGATAGCTACAATATAATTAATAATTACATTGTAGCTATTTTAGGGTTTATATTTATTTTACAGGCAACTTATTTTAACTAGGTACAATCGCTATTAAATAGTTAATATCTATTTAATAGCTACCTAGTTAAAATAATTTCAAAATTACCTGTAAAATAAATCCTAACCTAAGTTACAAATACACCTATCACTACACTATCAATAAATTAATTTAAATAAAATAACTACAATTATCTAAAATAAAATACAATTAAATAAACTAAACTATATTACAAAACCCCCCCCCACTAAATTACAAAAAATAAAAAAATATTACAAGACGTTTAAACTAATTACACCTAATCTAAGCCCCCTAATAAAATAAAAAAGCCCCCCAAAATAATAAAATTCCCTATCCTAAACTAAATTACAAATAGCCCTTGAAAGGGCCTTTTGCGGGGCATTGCCCCAAAGTAATCAGCTCTTTTATCAGCCCTTAAAAGGGCCTTTTGCGGGGCATTGCCCCAAAGTAATCTGCTCTTTTACCTGTAAAAAAAAAACAATCCCCCCCCAACATTACAACCCACCACCCACACACCCCTACTCTAAAACCCACCCGATCCCCCCTTAAAAAAAACTAACACTACCCCATTGAAGATCACCCTATCTTGAGCCGTTTTCACCCAGCCGGGCCGAAGTCTTCATCCGATGGGGCAGAAGAGGACATCCAGACCGGCAGAGGTCTTCATCCTATACGGGCAGAAGAGGACATCCGGACCGGCAGACGTCTTCATCCAAGCGTTATCTTCTATCTTCATCCATCCGGCGAGGGACGGCTCCATCTTGAAGACCTCCGGCGCGGAACTTCCTTCTAGGCCGACGGACTAACGACGAATGAATATTCCTTTAAATGACGTCATCCAAGATGGCGTCCCTCAAATTCCGATTGGCTGATAGGATTCTATCAGCCAATCGGAAATAAGGTATGAAAAATCTGATTGGTTGATTTAATCAGCCAATCGGATTGAAGTTCAATCCGATTGGCTGATTGGATCAGCCAATAGAATTGGCTTATCGGGAGTGGCGGTTTAGGGGTTAAACACTTTATTTATGTGCGGCGGGGCCCGGGAGCGGCGGTTTAGGGGTTAATACACTTTATTAGGTATTGCGGTGGGGGATTGCGGTTGACAGGTAGATAGACATTGCGCATGCGTTAGGTGTTAGTTTTTTTTTTTTCCAGGCATTTTAGGGAGTTATGGTGCTCCCATACTCAGCACAAGGCCTGCTACGGCTGCATTTTATGGCGAGGTGAAAATGGAAAATACAAAAGAGAGAGAAACTCTGTATCTCACTTAAAAACAGCAAATAAATGTAGTAGTAATAGTCCTTACACTCGCAGCATAAGATAGATCCTCCGTGTAAATATATTGACACAAGCAAACAAAGTTCGTGGGTAGTGCGTGTGAGTAAGAAGCCAAGAAGATCATACCACTGTTGCCATAGCAAATATCCTTACCGGATCATCCTCAGGGACCTACGATACACGGGCATCACAATACCTCTCCAAGTGCTCGTCTCGTCCGGTGCTGTTTGCTAGGCGTCCTGGTAGGTACGATCAACTGCTCCGACGTTCCAATTCCCCGCCTCCATTGGCGGATTGCCTCCCATAGGCCGGCCTGCTCCTGTCACTCACCCACAGCGAATCACCAATGGATCTGTTTCCGATACTCCTCCAACTGCTGCAGTGTATAAGCACACACCTCCCCACAGCACCGTATCCAGGTAAGACTGGCGTTAAATGCAAATAGGTAAAGAGAAAAATTCCTGGATATGTCCATATGTTAAAAAGTTCCTTTATTGATACATATTTAAAAAGAAATGAAACAGGCACACAAGAAAATAAACAGCCAGGTGTGGCACTGGTGGCTTACGCGTTTCGGCTGGTAGCCGTAATCATAGCCTGTAGTGCTAAGTGTCACACCTCTATACATACTAGTCATCTAAAATCTGATTGGATAAAATGTAAATTAACACACCTGTATGCTAAATAGACTCGTACTCTTGATTACACATAGAACCGATGCAGGATAATAGTATTAAAGGAGTATACACATTCCATATGGGGGCAAATGCAGACAGAAATCAATATAACTAAATAATAAATAATGTAAATGGGAGCATACTGAAAGCTACAGTTAGAGAAGGGGATAAGACAAAAGATGCAAAAGAAAAAAGAAAGAAAGAAAAATGGAAAGCTGACATAAACAGTTACCCAGTAAGAGATAAATACAAGAACAAGTAACGTCAATTATATGCATAATAAATATACAGAAATGTAGAAAACATATAGTCTATAATCACAGAAAAAGGATCCTGATTCAGAAGAAACCTGTACTATCTAAGTAGGTCACAGATAAAATAAAATGATAAATGCATAACATTAAAAATGGTAAATATATATATATATATATAATGCAACCCACATGGAGCTGGCATGCATAAGAAAAAAGTGGATCATCAAACAGTAAATACTAATGTAAGATTTCTCCATTTTCGCCACGTAAGGCCTTGCGCTGGATATTGGATACCGAATTGCGCGGGTTTTATATGTTAGTCTATGAGTGAAAAAACTACGTCCAACGGGTGAAATATACGTTCCGCATTTATATGCGGCGCTGTATATAGGATACCAAACCCGCGCAAAAACCGGCATCGCCGGCTTTTGCGGGTGACGCTGCATATGTAATGGAGGGGCTGGTCTTTTCTTCTCTCACACCCTCTGCTTCATGTGAATAGTACACACACACATACCCTCTCTTCTCTCTCACCATCTGATTCATGTAACTGGTACACACACACGTGCCCTCTATTCTCTTCACTCTCACCCTCTGATTCATATAAATGATACACACACACATGCCCTCTCTTCCCTTCCCTCTTACAATGTGCGTTATATAAATGACATACACACATCCTGTTTCCTTCTCTCTTTCACCATCTTCTTCATGTAAATAGCACACACACATGCCCTCTCTACCCTTCTCTCTAACCTTCTGTTTCATGTAAATGATACACACACACATGCCCTCTCTTCCCTTCTCTCTTCCCCTCTGCTTCATGTAAATGATACACACACATGCCCTCTCTTCCCTTCTCTCTTACCCTCTGCTTCATGTAAATGCTACACACACATGCCCTCTCTTCCCTTCTCTATCACCCTCTGCTTCATGTAAATGATACACACACATGCCCTCTCTTCCCTTCTCTCTTACCCTCTGCTTCATGTAAATGCTACACACACATGCCCTCTCTTCCCTTCTCTCTCACCCTCTGCTTCATGTAAATGATACACACTCATGCCCTCTCTACCCTTCTCTCTAACCTTCTGTTTCATGTAAATGATACACACACATGCCCTCTCTTCCCTTCTCTCTTACCCTCTGCTTCATGTAAATGATACACACACATGCCCTCTCTTCCCTTCTCTCTCACCGTCTGCTTCATGTAAATGATACACACACATGCCCTCTCTTCCCTTCTCTCTCACCGTCTGCTTCATGTAAATGATACACACACATGCCCTCTCTTCCCTTCTCTCTCACCGTCTGCTTCATGTAAATGATACACACTCATGCCCTCTCTCTCACCCTCTGCTTTGTGTGAATAATACATAAACCTGGCCTTGATTCTCTTCATTCTCACCCTCTGATTCATGTAAATGATACACACTCATGCCCTCTCTCTCACCCTCTGCTTTGTGTGAATAATACATAAACCTGGCCTTGATTCTCTTCATTCTCACCCTCTGATTCATGTAAATCGTACTCACACATGCCCTTTCCTCCCTTCTCTCTTACCATGTGCGTTATATAAGTGGCACACACACCCTCTCTTCCCTTCTCTCTCACCTTCTGCTTCATGTAAATTATACACACACACCCTCTCTTCCCTTCTCTCTCACCTTCTGCTTCATGTAAATTATACACACACACACATGCCTTCTCTTCCCTTCTCTCTCATCCTCTGCTTCATGTAAATTATACACACTCATGCCCTCTCTTCTCTCTCACCTTCTGCTTCATGTAAATTATACACACTCATGCCCTCTCGTCCCTTCTCTCTCACCTTCTGCTTCATGTAAATTATACACACTCATGCCCTCTCTTCCCTAAGGGATTAAAGGCCTATCGCTCGTTACCAGCAGAGAGGGAAATATAACTTAACTAAATACCTTACAATAACTTATACTCTACAATAACTTATAACTATAAATAACGACACAACAACTTTGCTTTAGTGGATACATTTTAAACCGTCACAGGTTAAAATTATGTTTATTATAAAACTAGAGAGAACTTAGGAGCCAACAAGGCAAACTTGGCGGCAAACAAGCTGGCTAACCCAGCGCTACAGGAGGTCAGTGGCCCCAACGGAGACAGCAGCAGAGGGGAGGGTCCCCTCTGCCCTGGGAGATGCTACTGAGGGAAGCAAGCGGATGGACCCACCCGCAAGGGGGAAGGAGGGGCACCTCGTGTGCACCTGAGGCTATCCGCCCCTCCCACTTTTAGATTGGCCACCGCTCCCCCCGTTCACCCTCTCCCCACGCAACAAGGCCACGACCTCCCGCCACAAGATAACCTCGGAGACGGTATCCTTGCCGCCACAATCAAACTTAGCACCTGACTTAAAGGAAGGGGATAAGAGACCTTCGAATATCACTTATAAATATATCCAAGGCTGCATCCTCTAAATGTACCCTATCCTTCCTGTAATGCTCAGTCTTGTCAGCCGTTAAGGCGTCGTGTCTGACCACGAAACCTCCCTGTTCTGTGACGGTTCTACCTACGGTCGAATTAATTTTCTTCCTGACCCTATACGCTGCACTATGTGAGGACATGTGCCTCCATTCCAGCCTCGGTATAATATTAGACCAACCCAAGATGACATTGGGGATACGGGTTTTTATCCATGTAATATCAGCCTGCATGATCTTAATCAGCTGCAGGACAGGAAGGGCACCTAAATCATTTCCCCCTAAGTGCAAAATGATGATATGGGGTTTTCCCCAGCGATTAAGGGCTTCGGACAAAAGGGAAGGGAGCCTAGGCCAACACATTCCTCTCTCCCCTAACCATCTAACTGACGCTCTGGCAGGGGGGAACCCAAAACTTTGTCCACCGGGGCGGGATAAACACCTGAGAGATGCCCAGTGTATGTAGGAATGCCCTACAATCCAAATTCTTGTTGCGCCTTGGGTTGCTCCTAAAAAAACAAAAAGGGGTTAGTAACTGTGTCTGACTGCATCAGAGTTAAACAAGGGGCCGTACATAAGACCTATACTTATTGGAACGCCACCTACCCAAGCGCTTAATCGATTCCACAGATTGCCCTGATGTCGCTGCGTTCGTTGCTGCACCTATCCTAAATGAGTGCGGGGCTATTTTGGCTGCATCGAGACCCGCTATGGTAGCAGCGCGGGACAGTATTCTGCGGAATTGGTAAATGGACAATGCAGAACCATTTTCATGCATAAGCAATGGTCCCGGAACTGGGGGACGATTAGTCAGATATAGGTTCACTAATTTAACAGGGCAGCAATCACCTGACATTGGGGAAATGGTCACCCAAATTCCCCTGCCTTGCTGATCAGTTTTTGAACGGGGAAGGAAGAGCAAAATAGAATCCGGTGATGCTTTAATATGTTGTATTTGGACACCCTTATTGGTGCAACTTTTAGACGGGGAAAGCAGTTCGCCTATGCGCAGGGCAGCCGCATATGCCAATACAAATGCTGACCTGAATAAATCTAGTTCGTACCGAGAAGAGCACACAGCCTCCAGGGCTGCAATCAGCTTCTCCAGGCGCTCTCGGGTAATGGGCTCGCGGGAATCTTTCTTCTGCGGCTGCAAGCGGCCCCAACCCTTGAGAACTCGCCGCACAAAAAATGAATTTGTGGGATCAGGTAATGCAAGGGCCCGATAGAAAAAAGCGAGTGCGGCTATGCGAGCCTGAACGGCACCGGGGCTTGCCCCAGCCGACCATAAACTCACCAGCCAGTTGCATAAGACAATTTGCGTAGCTGATACAGACTCCACTTCCTGATCCCGGCAGAAGGACTCCCATTCCCTCCAAGACCTGACATAAGAGTACCAGGTGGATGGAGCCAATGATGCGCGGACTAAAGGGAGCAAGGATACCCAGGATTCAGAAGCTGCCAAAGAAATTGGGGACATGGTAAGCCTAATCTGGCAGCGCAAGGAGCAAGACGCCTAAATGTCGCCCATTCAAATCTAGATAGGGCGTCAGCAATTACATTATTCACTCCAGGGACATGCTTAGCTTGAAACTGAATGTTAAGTTCCAGACAGCGTAACACCAAGTGTCGTAACAGGCAGACCACAGCAGCAGAAGTGGCAGACAATCTATTTATGGCATGCACTACACTAAGGTTATCTGTCCAGAAAACAACATTCCTATTAGAAAACTGTTGTCCCCATAGCTCGACCGCCAGGACTATGGGGAACAATTCCAGGAGTGTGAGATTACGGGTTAAACCCCTACTCTTCCAATCTGCAGGCCAAGGGCCCGCGCTCCACTCCCCCTGAAAGTATGCCCCATAACCACCGGATCCTGCGGCATCAGTGAACAGGTGAAGCAGCTGACTCGAGATAGGTTCCGAGCGCCAGAAACGAATGCCATTAAAGCGCTGCAGAAAAGACTCCCACACTTTTAGGTCGGCAGTCATTCCCCCTGAAATATATATTTTTCCCGCTGGTTTGGTCCTTCCACATAACTTACTTTCGAGCCTGCGATTAAATACCCTCCCCATGGGAATAACACGGCAAGCAAAATTTAAGAGGCCAAGGATTGACTGCAACTCTTTCAGAGTAATGTATTTTGAGGACACGGCCGCTCTAACCGCTTCTAGCATGCTATGCACCTTATCAATGGGCAACCTGCAAATCATTTGCACCGTGTCAATCTCAATGCCAAGGAAGGTTAAGCAAGTAACTGGACCTTGGGTTTTCTCCTCGGCAAGAGGAACACCCAAAAAGGCCATAAGCTCTCGCATAATGTTCATTGCTTCTAAGCAATCCTCAGAATCCTTCCGACCTACAATCAAGAAGTCATCAAGATAGTGCGCAATGCAATCCCTGCCCAATCTATGAGCCACGGCCCAGTGCAAAAACGTGCTGAATTTTTCAAATAAGGCACAAGAAATGGCACAGCCCATAGGTAGGCATCGATCAACATAGAAACTACCCTGGAACTTACAACCCATCAGCGGGAAGGCAGAAGGATGTAGGGGCAACAAACGGAACGCGGATTCAATATCTAATTTCGCCAATAAAGCACCTCCCCCACACCCCTGGACTAGCTCAAGAGCGCTATCAAAAGATTGATATCGCACTGAGGTAAGCTCAGGGTCAATGGCATCATTCACTGAGCTTCCCCTGGGGTAGGAAAGGTGCTGTATCAATCGGAATTTCCCGGGCTCTTTTTTTGGTACTACTCCTAATGGTGAGATGACCATATTAAGAAATGGAGGGGACTGAAAGGGGCCTATCATTCGACCAAGGCGAATTTCCTTGTCCAATTTTTCTTGCACTACTTGTGGGTAATCGTATACTGAGCGTAAGTTTCTATGTTTGACTGACCCCTTAACGATTGCATTAACGGGAATGACAAAGCCGCTGCTGAAACCCTCTCTTAGTAAATTTGCAGCTTCGTGATCGGGGTAACAACGCAGCCATAAATCAAGCGCGTGGGCCCTCACTGGGGAGTGAGCTTTTTTGGCCAGCAAGGGTTCTATTTTGGGGTCTACTAACTGAGTTATCTTTCCTCCTGCAATCGCAACCTGAGTGCAACCCCCCGCAAAACTTGCAATTATGTTTAAATCCGCAAGTGCTTCCTTTTTCGCATTTATTATCTTGGAAAGCCCAGCAGAATCCGCCCCTACGCTTACCCTTCGGGTTCCGAAAGGACTGAGACTGAGGTACTGCTGAGGTGGACGTGGAGGGAGAACACTGCGGGCCCAGGCGCTGCCAAAGATGTGAGTCCGTACAATCAAATGTAAGTACTGGGTTACCCGCCATTTTGCGCCTGAACTCGGAGTCATAATCCCGCCACGCCCCCTCACTGAATTTCCTTTGAATCCAGTGGATTGAGTCCGTGTATTTCAAAATAGCGAGATTTTGATTCGGGTATCTCTCTAGATAACATGAAGAAAACACCCTGAAACAAATGAGCCACTCCTCAAAAGTCTCGGGGCGTTTAAACCTCTTGGGGCCTGTTCCATCAGAACTTTTCTCCTTCTGCCTATAAGCTTCAGGGGATAATTCAAAAATATTAATGTATTTCCCCTGCTGTATTTTCTTAATAATCTTGGGCTTTAAATGGGCATGCAGCGAAGGCATATAAGAGGGAATAGTGTCTCCATGCATTGCAACCTTTCTCTCGGGGATACTAGAAAATGGGGGACTCTGCAACTGACTACCCTGCTGAGCTAACTGCGCTGCAACTGCTGGCGGGGCTATTTCAGTAACCATGGTATTTTGTTTAAACCCTCCTGACTGCATCTCGCGCCACATCTTTTTAACCATGTGAAACATCCTCTTCTGACCCTTTCCTCTCAAGCCTAAAGATGTGTCACTACCTGAGTCTGATTCGGATAAGGATGAGTCAGCCGAATCAGATCTATCATGTGTGAATGCAGGTGTACTATGCTGATTGTATACATTTGCACATGACTCACCGGTAGCAGAGGAGGATGGTGGAACCTGAGGCGATGTTTGCTCCGAAGCCGCTTGAACTGGAGCTGAAGTTGCAGCATGCTGAACCTGAGTAGAGCTGGGCACTGTAGCGCTTGCCGCAGAAGCTGATGCTTGATGCGAGGTGGATGCTTGCTGCGAGGTGGATGGCATGGTAAATGCTTCCTGCAGAGAACTCATGCCGGACGCTTGATTCTGTGGTTGCATTACCCCCTGTAACAGAGAAAATAAATCGCGAGCATTGCGAACTTGTGGCATGGCAGGAGCTGCTAATGGTACATTCAGTTGGACTTGTGGTGTGGCAGGAGTTGCTAATGGTACATTCTGTGACACTTGCTGCCCATGCATACGATGATCATGAATTATGGGTATGTCACTCACCCTGCCAGTGTTAGCTGGCACATTCACACCCCCAGTGTTATCTGTCACAATCATTCCAGAACAATGAGCAACATTCACCCTAGAAGAATGAGCTTGTGAAACATTCTGCAAAATGTTATCTGCTTGTGCCTGAATCGGAGTTGCTAAATGAGCCCTGCTATGTTGTGTATTCATCGCTACATGTGCAGGACCCTGGCCATCCATTATGTGCTGCATAGCGCCAATGTTATGAGCTGCAGTGTATTGTCTATCCCTGACGTGCTGCATAGCGGCAATGTTATGCGCTGCAATGCGCTGTCCAGCCATGGTATGTGGTATATTATGTGCGGCAGTGTACTGTGCATCCTTGCTGTGCTGCACATTGGTGCCCATTAAACCTTGCTCATCTACTAAACTTACTTGCTGCTGCGCATTTCTGGATTGTCGCACATCAGCAACATTTAAAGCTGAAGCGTGTTGCGCGGCTTCATTATAGTGCGGCATATTGTTAATATTAGGCCCGGGTCTTTTGCCCTGTGCTTTACGCTGTGGAGCTTTCCCTTTGTTAACTTTGTTCCCTGTAAGCTGCCTAGATGTGCCGCGCCCTCTGGCCCAAACTCTATTACCAAACTGAGCCCGTGTAGCAAATACCCCTTGAACAGTATTAGTCCTTGAAGCAACTTTTGCCCGTTGCGTATCTGCCCCTGATTGCCCAGATGCCCGTTGCAGATCTGCCCCTGATTGCCCAGGTCCTAATTGCCCAGGTCCTACCCGGCCCAAAGCTCTCTCGTGATGCTCACCTGCAATCCGAGGAGCGATGGACCGTTCTTGCCAAGGACCGCTATCGAAATGCCTTCCGGTGACGTAACCGGAAGGGGCGTGACCCGCGCCGACGACTTCCGGTATCGCGTGTGGACCAACCGGAATGGAGGACGAAGACGCCATCGCTGGAGTGGAAGATGAAGAGGCCATCGCTGCTGCCACCGACGCTAGGAAGGACGAAACCGCCGACTCCGCTTCTGGAGGGACCGACGCAAAGAGGGATTCGACCGATGATGCAGGTAAGATCGTGGGCAATGGAGGGGGCTGCAAGTTAACTTGAGTAATAGGCCCTGAACCACCAATGACGTCACTGGGCTGATACGTGCCCTGTATATCTTGTGAAATGGCGGCAGGCATTCCCTGCATTGCAGCTTGCCCTGCACCACCAATGTTCCCCAAATTTGAAGGACCCGCCATAACCGGCACTATATTTATATTAGATGGGGCCACATTAGAAACAGGCATATTTGAAGGCCCTGCCGTGTCAACTGAGGGGACATCCAAAGGGGGAATGCCAGGCTGTAAATTGTCAGCCATATTGGGGAATGAACGCTCAGCTATGGCTGTGCTCACCAACGGACCCACACCAACGTCTGTGACAGGAACCAGACTTGGATGGTGCTGCTCTGGGGACTCTGGTATCATTGTCAATGTATCCTGTGCCCTTTGCTGTGAACTAAACTGTGCTGTGTGTTCATGTTGAGTTGGGGGAACAACATCCTCTACATTTTCTAAATTACTAATGTTACTTATCTGCTTTTTTCCTGCAGGCCTCTGGAATTGAAGCTCCCTGAAACGAACAGGAGGCAAGCTGGATCGCCTGGAGCGATGCATCCTAACCAGACAAGGCCTAATCAAATGAAGAACAGGAACACAAACTTCTCTGCTTCAGGATCCAGGAGAAGAGGGCAAGGAGACTGACGTCAGCACATTTTAAGGTCAGGCAGGGGCTCCTCCCTAAACTAGCAACAATGTTGCACTACTTCACTAACCAGCCCTCTACTCCTATCTCACTCACTACAGCCTTAACCCTTAGATTGCTACAGTCCCATTTGGTCCTTCCACTGCCTTTCTCTCTCACCCTCTGCTTCATGTAAATGATACACACACATGCCCTCTCTTCCCTTCTCTCTCACCCTCTGCTTCATGTAAATGATACACACACATGCCCTCTCTTCCCTTCTCTCTCACCCTCTGCTTCATGTAAATGGTACACACACATGCCCTCTCTTCTCTCTCACCCTCTGCTTCATGTGAATAGCACACACATGCTCTCTCACCCTCTGCTTCATGTAAATGGCACACACACACGCCCTCTCTTCCCTTCTCTCTCACCCCCTGCTTCATGTAAATGATACACACACATGCTCTCTCTTCCCTTCTCTCTCACCCTCTGCTTCATGTAAATGATACACACACATGCCCTCTCTTCCCTTCTCTCTCACCCTCTGCTTCATGTAAATGATACACACACACATGCCCTCTCTTCCCTTATCTTTCACTCTTTGCTTCATGTAAATGATGCACACACACATGCCCTCTCTTCCCTTCTCTCTCACCGTCTGCTTCATGTAAATGATACACACTCATGCCCTCTCTCTCACCCTCTGCTTTGTGTGAATAATACATAAACCTGGCCTCGATTCTCTTCATTCTCACCCTCTGATTCATGTAAATCATACTCACACATGCCCTTTCCTCCCTTCTCTCTTACCATGTGCGTTATATAAGTGGCACACACACCCTCTCTTCCCTTCTCTCTCACCTTCTGCTTCATGTAAATTATACACACACACCCTCTCTTCCCTTCTCTCTCACCCTCTGCTTCATGTAAATGATACACACACATGCCTTCTCTTCCCTTCTCTCTCACCCTCTGCTTCATGTAAATGGTACACACACATGCCCTCTCTTCCCTTCTCTCTCACCCTCTGCTTCATGTAAATGGTACACACACATGCCCTCTCTTCTCTCTCACCCTCTGCTTCATGTGAATAGCACACACATGCTCTCTCACCCTCTGCTTCATGTAAATGATACACACACACGCCCTCTCTTCCCTTCTCTCTCACCCTCTGCTTCATGTAAATGATACACACACATGCCATCTCTTCCCTTCTCTCTCACCCTCTGCTTTATGTAAATGATACACACACATGCCCTCTCTTCCCTTCTCTCTCACCCTCTGCTTCATGTAAATGATATACACACATGCCCTCTCTTCCCTTATCTTTCACTCTTTGCTTCATGTAAATGATACACACACATGCCCTCTCTTCCCTTCTCTCTCACCCTCTGCTTCATGTAAATGATACACACACACATGCCCTCTCTTCCCTTCTCTGTCACCCTCTGCTTCATGTAAATGATACACACACACACACACACACGCCCTCTCTTCCCTTCTCTCTTATCCTCTGCTTCATGTAAAATGATACACACACATGCCCTCTCTTCCTTCTCTCTCATCCTCTGCTTCATGTAAATGATACACACACATGCCCTCTCTTCCTTCTCTCTCATCCTCTGCTTCATGTAAATGATACACAAACATGCCCTCTCTTCCTTCTCTCTCATCCTCTGCTTTATGTAAATGATACACACGCATGCCCTCTCTTCCCTTCTCTCTTATCCTCTGCTTCATGTAAAATGATACACACACACACGCCCTCTCTTCCCTTCTCTCTTACCCTCTGCTTCATGTAAATGGTACACACACACACATGCTCTCTCTTCCCTTCTCTCTTATCCTCTGCTTCACGTAAATGATACACACACATGCCCTCTCTTCCTTCTCTCTCATCTTCTGCTTCATGTAAATGATACACACGCATGCCCTATCTTCCCTTCTCTCTCACCCTCTGCTTCATGTAAATTACACACACACCCACTCTTCCCTTCTCTCTTACCCTCTGCTTCATGTAAAATGATACACACACATGCCCTCTCTTCCCTTCTCTCTTACCCTCTGCTTCATGTAAAATGATACACACACATGCCCTCTCTTCCCTTCTCTCTTACCCTCTGCTTCATGTAAAATGATACACACACATGCCCTCTCTTCCCTTCTCTCTTACCCTCTGCTTTATGTAAAATGATACACACACATGCCCTCTCTTCCCTTCTCTCTCACCCTCTGCTTCATGTAAATGATACACACACACATGCCCTCTCTTCCATTCTCTCTCACCCTCTGCTTCATGTAAATGATACACACACATGCCCTCTCTTCTCTTCTCTCTTACCCTCTGCTTCATGTAAATGATACACACACGCCCTCTTTTCCCTTCTCTCTCACCCTCTGCTTCATGTCAATAATACACACATACATGCCCTCTCTTCCCTTCTCTCTCACCCTCTGCTTCATGTAAATGGTACACACACATGCCCTCTCTTCCTTCTCTCTCATCCTCTGCTTCATGTAAATGATACACACACGCCCTCTTTTCCCTTCTCTCTCACCCTCTGCTTCATGTAAATAATACACACATACATGCCCTCTCTTCCCTTCTCTCTCACCCTCTGCTTCATGTAAATGATACACACACATGCCATCTCTTCCTTCTCTCTCATCCTCTGCTTCATTTAAATGATACACAAACATGCCCTCTCTTCCTTCTCTCTCATCCTCTGCTTTATGTAAATGATACACACGCATGCCCTCTCTTCCCTTCTCTCTTATCCTCTGCTTCATGTAAATGATACACACACATGCCCTCTCTTCCCTTCTCTCTCACCCTCTGCTTCATGTAAATGATACACACACACATGCCCTCTCTTCCCTTCTCTCTCACCCTCTGCTTCATGTAAATGGTACACACACACTCCCTCTCTTCCCTTCTCTCTTACTTTCTGCTTCATCTAAATGATACACACGCATGCCCTCTCTTCCCTTCTCTCTTATCCTCTGCTTCATGTAAATGGTACACACACACACTCTCTCTCTTCCCTTCTCTCTTATCCTCTGCTTCATGTAAAATGATACATGTTATGGTATCACCAGATATCAAGAGTTAATACCAGATGAAAGATGTCCTGAATATGGGATCAGCAATACACACCCCAGCTAATTCCCCCCTCAAACATGAGTCCAGGCTCCACATTGAAGCTAAAAACAGAATGCATTTTATTGAGGGCTATATGCCCAGTATTTATGCAGGTTTGAGACCAGATGGGGGGTTGCAGTATTGTACATTAGATAGAGGGAAGACGCCCTTTTTCATGATACAATAGATTTACATTACTTAAGCAGATAAACAATTTAAACACAAGAAAACAATGGAGTCCTTTTTATCACCTAGCAGTCTGACTCTGGAGGTGATTAAACAATGGGAATGCTTATCACTAAAACCTAATTACAGTACACAATAGCTGATGCTAGGAAACCTGTCTCAGAAAATAGTTTCTCAAAACTGAACAGAGTTAACCCTTCAAGTACTGACAGAGAGGTCTGTCACACGGCTCCCTCCTGGTGGGACACTCCGGCAGACCCGGCTTGACCCTTTGGCGGGTCAACTCGGGGATGACCGGACAAGGAGGTGGTAGGCATGTCATTTTGCCGGGACAATCCATCTCCATTCCCGTTATGAGAGAGAATTCTTGTCCGTAAAAATAAGGGTTCAACTACTTCAGTGCGCAAACCAGGGCTAAACAGTCCTTCAAAATCTCATCGGCTTCTTTACGAGTTTTTTGTACCTGCTCTTTATAGGTATCCACAATCCCTTCATACTGACATAGGGTGCCCTTGAGTTGCTGCACCTCACTATGAGCCAGCGTCAGCTTCTCCTCCAGTGTCGCTAAGTTTGTCTTGAATGTTTCATGTTCCACTCTCAAGCTGGTGTTTTCTGCAGTCTGTCGGTGCAGCTTGTCTAGCAGAGATTCCCGTTCTAAACGTGCTTTTTCCTCTGCGCTCCTCTTCTAACGTGACCATTTCATCCTCTACTTGACTCTTCTCCTTCATCAGCGCATTGTAACGGGACTTCCACATATCAATGGCGGATAGAGATTTACTGAGCTCAGCGTCCTGGGGCTTAACAGCAGGTGGGTCAGTCTCTGTGGCACGGATCTGGGCATGGCTAGTCACAGGGTTAACATTGGCGGGACCCATGGGAGCGTAGGCAGAAACAAAGGGGGCCAAGTCATTTCCAAGGAGAACATCAGCTGGTAAGTCCTTCATGACCCCCACATTCACATGTCTAGAGCCCACTCCCCAATCCAAATGTACCCGGGCAACAGGTAGGCGGAACACAGCGCCCCCTGCTACCCTCACAGCCACAGTGTCTCTGGTGTGCTGGTTCTCAGACACCAAGTTCTTTTGGAGCAAGGTCATGGTAGCACCAGTATCCCGTAGACCACTGACCTCCTTCCCATTCACTTTAACCAGTTGCGGGTTATTGTGGTGGGCAGCTTGCACGGGGTCTGCTTCATGTAGGATGCCCCAGCATTCTTCCATCTCTACGCAGTGGGCCGCAGGCTGAGGGTTACGCAGGATTCCGCCGGCGGGTCTTCTCCAGGACTGTGCTTGGTACGCTGCGTTTAGGGGACACTGGTCTTTTGTGCCCTAGTTGCTTACATCCAAAGCACGGAATAGGTTGTGAGTAGTCCCATGAGTTGAACCGGGCTCTCTGAGGATAGTTCGTGGCTGGAGGCCGTGTGGTAGAGCGGTGCGCCGGGGGTTGGTAACTGGTAGCTGCTGGGGTGACTGTGGGTCGGTACTCCACTCTGGCAGGGGGCTTAGTGGTAGCAGTGTCCAGTTTGTGGGTATCCGTATACTCATCTGCCAAGCGAGCAGCTTCATGCAGGGTGGAGGGTTTACGGTCCCGAACCCACTCTCGAACTCCTGTGGGTAACTTGTCGAAGCAATGTTCCAACAGGAATAGCTGCAGCACCTCTTCCCCAGATACGGCTTGGCACCCCGCTATCCTGTGAGCTGCTGTGCGGTGCACCTTACATGCCCACTCAACGTAGGAATCTCCAGCTAGTTTAACAGTGTCTCTGAACCGCCTCCTGTATGCCTCTGGTGTAACCGCATACCTGGAGAGCAGAGCCTCTTTTACAGCATTATAATCCCCGACTTCCTCATCTGGAATGGCCCGAAAAGCCTCGCTGGCCCGGCCGGATAATTTTCCGGATAATATCATGACCCAGTCCTCTGCGGGTACCTTGTGTAGTGAACATTGCCTCTCAAAATCTGCAAGGTACCCATCAATCTCTCCTTCTGTTTCCAGGAAGTTTATAAAAGCTGCAAAATGTACTTTTCTCTTTTCCACTGGGGTTGCTGTGACTTGGGCTGCTGCAGCGCCACTTTGGCGAAGTAGGTTGGCCTCCACAGCTGCTATGACCCGGTCGATAATTTCGTCAGATGGGTTGGGGCCATAATGTGCCAGTCTTATTTTAACTGCCCGATCAAAGCTTGCTTCTTCGGGGGTTCCGTCTGATATTCTGGGCCCATTGGTTCCTTCGGTCCCTGGTACTCCTTCCATCTTGGTCAGTATTGTAATAATCCCCCTCTTCCTGAGGTTACTGGCTTGTGTAGTTGCTCTTCTGGGCGATGAGGATCATCCCGTCGCTTGCCACCAATTGTTATGGTATCACCAGATATCAAGAGTTAATACCAGATGAAAGATGTCCTGAATATGACATCAGCAATACACACCCCAGCTAATTCCCCCCTCAAACATGAGTCCAGGCTCCACATTGAAGGTAAAAACAGAATGCACTTTATTGAAGGCTATATGCCCAGTATTTATGCAGGTTTGAGAACAGATGGGGGGTTGGCAGTATTGTACATTAGATAGAGGGAAGACGCCCTTTTTCATGATACAATAGAATTACATTACTTAAGCAGATAAACAATTTAAACACAAGAAAACAATGGAGTCCTTCTTATCACCTAGCAGTCTGACTCTGGAGGTGATTAAACAATGTGAATGCTTATCACTAAAACTTAATTACAGTACACAATAGCTGATGCTAGGAAACCTGTCTCAGAAAATAGTTTCTCAAAACTGAACAGAGTTAACCCTTCAAGTACTGACAGAGAGGTCTGTCACAATACACATACATGCCCTCTCTTCCCTTCTCTCTTACCCTCTGCTTCATGTAAATTATACACACGCATGCCCTCTCTTCCCTTCTTTCTTATTCTCTGCTTCATGTAAATGGTACACACACATGCCCTCTCTTCCCTTCTCTCTCACCGTCTGCTTCATGTAAATGCTACACACACATGCTCTCTCTTCCCTTCTCTCTCACCCTCTGCTTTATGTAAATGATACACACATGCCCTCTCTTCCCTTCTCTCTCACCCTCTGCTTCATGTAAATGACACACACACACATGCCCTCTCTTCCCTTATCTTTCACTCTTTGCTTCATGTAAATGATACACACACATGCCCTCTCTTCCCTTCTCTCTCACCGTCTGCTTCATGTAAATGATACACACTCATGCCCTCTCTCTCACCCTCTGCTTTGTGTGAATAATACATAAACCTGGCCTCGATTCTCTTCATTCTCACCCTCTGATTCATGTAAATGATACTCACACATGCCCTTTCCTCCCTTCTCTCTTACCATGTGCGTTATATAAGTGGCACACACACCCTCTCTTCCCTTCTCTCTCACCTTCTGCTTCATGTAAATTATACACACACACCCTCTCTTCCCTTCTCTCTCACCCTCTGCTTCATGTAAATGATACACACACACACATGCCTTCTCTTCCCTTCTCTCTCACCCTCTGCTTCATGTAAATGGTACACACACATGCCCTCTCTTCCCTTCTCTCTCACCCTCTGCTTCATGTAAATGGTACACACACATGCCCTCTCTTCTCTCTCACCCTCTGCTTCATGTGAATAGCACACACATGCTCTCTCACCCTCTGCTTCATGTAAATGATACACACACACGCCCTCTCTTCCCTTCTCTCTCACCCTCTGCTTCATGTAAATGATACACACACATGCCATCTCTTCCCTTCTCTCTCACCCTCTGCTTTATGTAAATGATACACACACATGCCCTCTCTTCCCTTCTCTCTCACCCTCTGCTTCATGTAAATGATATACACACATGCCCTCTCTTCCCTTATCTTTCACTCTTTGCTTCATGTAAATAATACACACACATGCCCTCTCTTCCCTTCTCTCTCACCCTCTGCTTCATGTAAATGATACACACACACATGCCCTCTCTTCCCTTCTCTGTCACCCTCTGCTTCATGTAAATGATACACACACACACACACACGCCCTCTCTTCCCTTCTCTCTTATCCTCTGCTTCATGTAAAATGATACACACACATGCCCTCTCTTCCTTCTCTCTCATCCTCTGCTTCATGTAAATGATACACACACATGCCCTCTCTTCCTTCTCTCTCATCCTCTGCTTCATGTAAATGATACACAAACATGCCCTCTCTTCCTTCTCTCTCATCCTCTGCTTTATGTAAATGATACACACGCATGCCCTCACCTCACCCTCTGCTTCATGTAAATGATACACACACATGCCCTCTCTTCCCTTCTCTCTTATCCTCTGCTTCATGTAAAATGATACACACACACACGCCCTCTCTTCCCTTCTATCTTACCCTCTGCTTCATGTAAATGGTACACACACACACATGCTCTCTCTTCCCTTCTCTCTTATCCTCTGCTTCATGTAAATGATACACACACATGCCCTCTCTTCCTTCTCTCTCATCTTCTGCTTCATGTAAATGATACACACGCATGCCCTATCTTCCCTTCTCTCTCACCCTCTGCTTCATGTAAATTACACACACACCCTCTCTTCCCTTCTCTCTTACCCTCTGCTTCATATAAAATGATACACACACATGCCCTCTCTTCCCTTCTCTCTTACCCTCTGCTTCATGTAAAATGATACACACACATGCCCTCTCTTCCCTTCTCTCTTACCCTCTGCTTCATGTAAAATGATACACACACATGCCCTCTCTTCCCTTCTCTCTTACCCTCTGCTTCATGTAAAATGATACACACACATGCCCTCTCTTCCATTCTCTCTCACCCTCTGCTTCATGTAAATGATACACACACACATGCCCTCTCTTCTCTTCTCTCTTACCCTCTGCTTCATGTAAATGATACACACACGCCCTCTTTTCCCTTCTCTCTCACCCTCTGCTTCATGTAAATAATACACACACACATGCCCTCTCTTCCCTTCTCTCTCACCCTCTGCTTCATGTAAATGGTACACACACATGCCCTCTCTTCCTTCTCTCTCATCCTCTGCTTCATGTAAATGATACACACACGCCCTCTTTTCCCTTCTCTCTCACCCTCTGCTTCATGTAAATAATACACACATACATGCCCTCTCTTCCCTTCTCTCTCACCCTCTGCTTCATGTAAATGATACACACACATGCCCTCTCTTCCTTCTCTCTCATCCTCTGCTTCATGTAAATGATACACAAACATGCCCTCTCTTCCTTCTCTCTCATCCTCTGCTTTATGTAAATGATACACACGCATGCCCTCTCTTCCCTTCTCTCTTATCCTCTGCTTCATGTAAATGATACACACACATGCCCTCTCTTCCCTTCTCTCTCACCCTCTGCTTCATGTAAATGATACACACACACATGCCCTCTCTTCCCTTCTCTCTCACCCTCTGCTTCATGTAAATGGTAAACACACACGCCCTCTCTTCCCTTCTCTCTTACTTTCTGCTTCATGTAAATGATACACACGCATGCCCTCTCTTCCCTTCTCTCTTATCCTCTGCTTCATGTAAATGGTACACACACACACTCTCTCTCTTCCCTTCTCTCTTATCCTCTGCTTCATGTAAAATGATACATGTTATGGTATCACCAGATATCAAGAGTTAATACCAGATGAAAGATGTCCTGAATATGGGATCAGCAATACACACCCCAGCTAATTCCCCCCTCAAACATGAGTCCAGGCTCCACATTGAAGGTAAAAACAGAATGCATTTTATTGAGGGCTATATGCCCAGTATTTATGCAGGTTTGAGACCAGATGGGGGGTTGCTGTATTGTACATTAGATAGAGGGAAGACGCCCTTTTTCATGATACAATAGAATTACATTACTTAAGCAGATAAACAATTTAAACACAAGAAAACAATTGTGTCCTTCTTATCATCTAGCAGTCTGACTCTGGAGGTGATTAAACAATGGGAATGCTTATCACTAAAACTTAATTACAGTACACAATAGCTGATGCTAGGAAACCTGTCTCAGAAAATAGTTTCTCAAAACTGAACAGAGTTAACCCTTCAAGTACTGACAGAGAGGTCTGTCACATGGCTCCCTCCTGGTGGGACACTCCGGCAGACCCGGCTTGACCCTTTGGCGGGTCAACTCGGGGATGACCGGACAAGGAGGTGGTAGGCATGTCATTTTGCCGGGACAATCCATCTCCATTCCCGTTATGAGAGAGAATTCTTGTCCGTAAAAATAAGGGTTCAACTACTTCAGTGCGCAAACCAGGGCTAAACAGTCCTTCAAAATCTCATCGGCTTCTTTACGAGTTTTTTGTACCTGCTCTTTATAGGTATCCACAATCCCTTCATACTGACATAGGGTGCCCTTGAGTTGCTGCACCTCACTATGAGCCAGCGTCAGCTTCTCCTCCAGTGTCGCTAAGTTTGTCTTGAATGTTTCATGTTCCACTCTCAAGCTGGTGTTTTCTGCAGTCTGTCGGTGCAGCTTGTCTAGCAGAGATTCCCGTTCTAAACGCGCTTTTTCCTCTGCGCTCCTCTTCTAACGTGACCATTTCATCCTCTACTTGACTCTTCTCCTTCATCAGCGCATTGTAACGGGACTTCCACGTATCAATGGCGGATAGAGATTTACTGAGCTCAGCATCCTGGGGCTCAACAGCAGGTGGGTCAGTCTCTGTGGCACGGATCTGGGCACGGCTAGTCACAGGGTTAACATCGGCGGGACCCATGGGAGCGTAGGCAGAAACAAAGGGGGCCAAGTCATTTCCATGGAGAACATCAGCTGGTAAGTCCTTCATGACCCCCACATTCACATGTCTAGAGCCCACTCCCCAATCCAAATGTACCCGGGCAACAGGTAGGCGGAACACAGCGCCCCCTGCTACCCTCACAGCCACAGTGTCTCTGGTGTGCTGGTTCTCAGACACCAAGTTCTTTTGGAGCAAGGTCATGGTAGCACCAGTATCCCGTAGACCACTGACCTCCTTCCCATTCACTTTAACCAGTTGCGGGTTATTGTGGTGGGCAGCTTGCATGGGGTCTGCTTCATGTAGGATGCCCCAGCATTCTTCCATCTCTACGCAGTGGGCCGCAGGCTGAGGGTTACGCAGGATTCCGCCGGCGGGTCTTCTCCAGGACTGTGCTTGGTACGCTGTGTTTAGGGGACACTGGTCTTTTGTGCCCTAGTTGCTTACATCCAAAGCACGGAATAGGTTGTGAGTAGTCCCGTGAGTTGAACCGGGCTCTCTGAGGATAGTTCGTGGCTGGAGGCCGTGTGGTAGAGCGGTGCGCCGGGGGTTGGTAACTGGTAGCTGCTGGGGTGACTGTGGGTCGGTACTCCACTCTGGCAGGGGGCTTAGTGGTAGCAGTGTCCAGTTTGTGGGTATCCGTATACTCATCTGCCAAGCGAGCAGCTTCATGCAGGGTGGAGGGTTTACGGTCCCGAACCCACTCTCGAACTCCTGTGGGTAACTTGTCGAAGCAATGTTCCAACAGGAATAGCTGCAGCACCTCTTCCCCAGATACGGCTTGGCACCCCGCTATCCAGTGAGCTGCTGTGCGGTGCACCTTACATGCCCACTCAACGTAGGAATCTCCAGCTAGTTTAACAGTGTCTCTGAACCGCCTCCTGTATGCCTCTGGTCTAACCGCATACCTGGAGAGCAGAGCCTCTTTTACAGCATTATAATCCCCGACTTCCTCATCTGGAATGGCCCGAAAAGCCTCGCTGGCCCGGCCGGATAATTTTCCGGATAATATCATGACCCAGTCCTCTGCGGGTACCTTGTGTAGTGCACATTGCCTCTCAAAATCTGCAAGGTACCCATCAATCTCTCCTTCTGTTTCCAGGAAGTTTATAAAAGCTGCAAAATTTACTTTTCTCTTTTCCACTGGGGTTGCTGTGACTTGGGCTGCTGCAGCGCCACTTTGGTGAAGTAGGTTGGCCTCCACAGCTGCTATGACCCGGTCGATAATTTCGTCAGATGGGTTGGGGCCATAATGTGCCAGTCTTATTTTAACCGCCCGATCAAAGCTTGCTTCTTCAGGGGTTCCGTCTGATATTCTGGGCCCATTGGTTCCTTCGGTCCCTGGTACTCCTTCCATCTTGGTCAGTATTGTAATAATCCCCCTCTTCCTGAGGTTACTGGCTTGTGTAGTTGCTCTTCTGGGCGATGAGGATCATCCCGTCGCTTGCCACCAATTGTTATGGTATCACCAGATATCAAGAGTTAATACCAGATGAAAGATGTCCTGAATATGACATCAGCAATACACACCCCAGCTAATTCCCCCCTCAAACATGAGTCCAGGCTCCACATTGAAGGTAAAAACAGAATGCACTTTATTGAAGGCTATATGCCCAGTATTTATGCAGGTTTGAGAACAGATGGGGGGTTGGCAGTATTGTACATTAGATAGAGGGAAGACGCCCTTTTTCATGATACAATAGAATTACATTACTTAAGCAGATAAACAATTTAAACACAAGAAAAAAAATAGAGTCCTTCTTATCACCTAGCAGTCTGACTCTGGAGGTGATTAAACAATGTGAATGCTTATCACTAAAACTTAATTACAGTACACAATAGCTGATGCTAGGAAACCTGTCTCAGAAAATAGTTTCTCAAAACTGAACAGAGTTAACCCTTCAAGTACTGACAGAGAGGTCTGTCACAATACACATACATGCCCTCTCTTCCCTTCTCTCTTACCCTCTGCTTCATGTAAATTATACACACGCATGCCCTCTCTTCCCTTCTTTCTTATTCTCTGCTTCATGTAAATGGTACACACACATGCCCTCTCTTCCCTTCTCTCTCACCGTCTGCTTCATGTAAATGCTACACACACATGCTCTCTCTTCCCTTCTCTCTCACCCTCTGCTTTATGTAAATGATACACACATGCCCTCTCTTCCCTTCTCTCTCACCCTCTGCTTCATGTAAATGACACACACACACATGCCCTCTCTTCCCTTATCTTTCACTCTTTGCTTCATGTAAATGATACACACACATGCCCTCTCTTCCCTTCTCTCTCACCGTCTGCTTCATGTAAATGATACACACTCATGCCCTCTCTCTCACCCTCTGCTTTGTGTGAATAATACATAAACCTGGCCTTGATTCTCTTCATTCTCACCCTCTGATTCATGTAAATCATACTCACACATGCCCTTTCCTCCCTTCTCTCTTACCATGTGCGTTATATAAGTGGCACACACACCCTCTCTTCCCTTCTCTCTCACCTTCTGCTTCATGTAAATTATACACACACACCCTCTCTTCCCTTCTCTCTCACCCTCTGCTTCATGTAAATGATACACACACACACATGCCTTCTCTTCCCTTCTCTCTCACCCTCTGCTTCATGTAAATGGTACACACACATGCCCTCTCTTCCCTTCTCTCTCACCCTCTGCTTCATGTAAATGGTACACACACATGCCCTCTCTTCTCTCTCACCCTCTGCTTCATGTGAATAGCACACACATGCTCTCTCACCCTCTGCTTCATGTAAATGATACACACACACGCCCTCTCTTCCCTTCTCTCTCACCCTCTGCTTCATGTAAATGATACACACACATGCCATCTCTTCCCTTCTCTCTCACCCTCTGCTTTATGTAAATGATACACACACACGCCCTCTCTTCCCTTCTCTCTCACCCTCTGCTTTATGTAAATGATACACACACATGCCCTCTCTTCCCTTCTCTCTCACCCTCTGCTTCATGTAAATGATATACACACATGCCCTCTCTTCCCTTATCTTTCACTCTTTGCTTCATGTAAATAATACACACACATGCCCTCTCTTCCCTTCTCTCTCACCCTCTGCTTCATGTAAATGATACACACACACATTCCCTCTCTTCCCTTCTCTGTCACCCTCTGCTTCATGTAAATGATACACACACACACACACACACACACACGCCCTCTCTTCCCTTCTCTCTTATCCTCTGCTTCATGTAAAATGATACACACACATGCCCTCTCTTCCTTCTCTCTCATCCTCTGCTTCATGTAAATGATACACACACATGCCCTCTCTTCCTTCTCTCTCATCCTCTGCTTCATGTAAATGATACACAAACATGCCCTCTCTTCCTTCTCTCTCATCCTCTGCTTTATGTAAATGATACACACGCATGCCCTCACCTCACCCTCTGCTTCATGTAAATGATACACACACATGCCCTCTCTTCCCTTCTCTCTTATCCTCTGCTTCATGTAAAATGATACACACACACACGCCCTCTCTTCCCTTCTATCTTACCCTCTGCTTCATGTAAATGGTACACACACACACATGCTCTCTCTTCCCTTCTCTCTTATCCTCTGCTTCATGTAAATGATACACACACATGCCCTCTCTTCCTTCTCTCTCATCTTCTGCTTCATGTAAATGATACACACGCATGCCCTATCTTCCCTTCTCTCTTACCCTCTGCTTCATGTAAAATGATACACACACACATGCCCTCTCTTCCCTTCTCTCTCACCCTCTGCTTCATGTAAATGGTACACACACACGCCCTCTCTTCCCTTCTCTCTTACTTTCTGCTTCATGTAAATGATACACACGCATGCCCTCTCTTCCCTTCTCTCTTATCCTCTGCTTCATGTAAATGGTACACACACACATGCCCTCTCTTCTCTTCTCTCTTACCCTCTGCTTCATGTAAATGATACACACACGCCCTCTTTTCCCTTCTCTCTCACCCTCTGCTTCATGTAAATAATACACACACACATGCCCTCTCTTCCCTTCTCTCTCACCCTCTGCTTCATGTAAATGGTACACACACATGCCCTCTCTTCCTTCTCTCTCATCCTCTGCTTCATGTAAATGATACACACACGCCCTCTTTTCCCTTCTCTCTCACCCTCTGCTTCATGTAAATAATACACACATACATGCCCTCTCTTCCCTTCTCTCTCACCCTCTGCTTCATGTAAATGATACACACACATGCCCTCTCTTCCTTCTCTCTCATCCTCTGCTTCATGTAAATGATACACAAACATGCCCTCTCTTCCTTCTCTCTCATCCTCTGCTTTATGTAAATGATACACACGCATGCCCTCTCTTCCCTTCTCTCTTATCCTCTGCTTCATGTAAATGATACACACACATGCCCTCTCTTCCCTTCTCTCTCACCCTCTGCTTCATGTAAATGATACACACACACATGCCCTCTCTTCCCTTCTCTCTCACCCTCTGCTTCATGTAAATGGTACACACACACGCCCTCTCTTCCCTTCTCTCTTACTTTCTGCTTCATGTAAATGATACACACGCATGCCCTCTCTTCCCTTCTCTCTTATCCTCTGCTTCATGTAAATGGTACACACACACACTCTCTCTCTTCCCTTCTCTCTTATCCTCTGCTTCATGTAAAATGATACATGTTATGGTATCACCAGATATCAAGAGTTAATACCAGATGAAAGATGTCCTGAATATGGGATCAGCAATACACACCCCAGCTAATTCCCCCCTCAAACATGAGTCCAGGCTCCACATTGAAGGTAAAAACAGAATGCATTTTATTGAGGGCTATATGCCCAGTATTTATGCAGGTTTGAGACCAGATGGGGGGTTGCAGTATTGTACATTAGATAGAGGGAAGACGCCCTTTTTCATGATACAATAGAATTACATTACTTAAGCAGATAAACAATTTAAACACAAGAAAACAATTGTGTCCTTCTTATCACCTAGCAGTCTGACTCTGGAGGTGATTAAACAATGGGAATGCTTATCACTAAAACTTAATTACAGTACACAATAGCTGATGCTAGGAAACCTGTCTCAGAAAATAGTTTCTCAAAACTGAACAGAGTTAACCCTTCAAGTACTGACAGAGAGGTCTGTCACACGGCTCCCTCCTGGTGGGACACTCCGGCAGACCCGGCTTGACCCTTTGGCGGGTCAACTCGGGGATGACCGGACAAGGAGGTGGTAGGCATGTCATTTTGCCGGGACAATCCATCTCCATTCCCGTTATGAGAGAGAATTCTTGTCCGTAAAAATAAGGGTTCAACTACTTCAGTGCGCAAACCAGGGCTAAACAGTCCTTCAAAATCTCATCGGCTTCTTTACGAGTTTTTTGTACCTGCTCTTTATAGGTATCCACAATCCCTTCATACTGACATAGGGTGCCCTTGAGTTGCTGCACCTCACTATGAGCCAGCGTCAGCTTCTCCTCCAGTGTCGCTAAGTTTGTCTTGAATGTTTCATGTTCCACTCTCAAGCTGGTGTTTTCTGCAGTCTGTCGGTGCAGCTTGTCTAGCAGAGATTCCCGTTCTAAACGCGCTTTTTCCTCTGCGCTCCTCTTCTAACGTGACCATTTCATCCTCTACTTGACTCTTCTCCTTCATCAGCGCATTGTAACGGGACTTCCACGTATCAATGGCGGATAGAGATTTACTGAGCTCAGCGTCCTGGGGCTCAGCAGCAGGTGGGTCAGTCTCTGTGGCACGGATCTGGGCACGGGTAGTCACAGGGTTAACATCGGCGGGACCCATGGGAGCGTAGGCAGAAACAAAGGGGGCCAAGTCATTTCCAAGGAGAACATCAGCTGGTAAGTCCTTCATGACCCCCATATTCACATGTCTAGAGCCCACTCCCCAATCCAAATGTACCCGGGCAACAGGTATGCGGAACACAGCGCCCCCTGCTACCCTCACAGCCACAGTGTCTCTGGTGTGCTGGTTCTCAGACACCAAGTTCTTTTGGAGCAAGGTCATGGTAGCACCAGTATCCCGTAGACCACTGACCTCCTTCCCATTCACTTTAACCAGTTGCGGGTTATTGTGGTGGGCAGCTTGCACGGGGTCTGCTTCATGTAGGATGCCCCAGCATTCTTCCACCTCTACGCAGTGGGCCGCAGGCTGAGGGTTACGCAGGATTCCGCCGGCGGGTCTTCTCCAGGACTGTGCTTGGTATGCTGCGTTTAGGGGATACTGGTCTTTTGTGCCCTAGTTGCTTACATCCAAAGCACGGAATAGGTTGTGAGTAGTCCCGTGAGTTGAACCGGGCTCTCTGAGGATAGTTCGTGGCTGGAGGCCGTGTGGTAGAGCGGTGCGCCGGGGGTTGGTAACTGGTAGCTGCTGGGGTGACTGTGGGTCGGTACTCCACTCTGGCAGGGGGCTTAGTGGTAGCAGTGTCCAGTTTGCGGGTATCCGTATACTCATCTGCCAAGCGAGCAGCTTCATGCAGGGTGGAGGGTTTACGGTCCCGAACCCACTCTCGAACTCCTGTGGGTAACTTGTCGAAGCAATGTTCCAACAGGAATAGCTGCAGCACCTCTTCCCCAGATACGGCTTGGCACCCCGCTATCCAGTGAGCTGCTGTGCGGTGCACCTTACATGCCCACTCAACGTAGGAATCTCCAGCTAGTTTAACAGTGTCTCTGAACCGCCTCCTGTATGCCTCTGGTGTAACCGCATACCTGGAGAGCAGAGCCTCTTTTACAGCATTATAATCCCCGACTTCCTCATCTGGAATGGCCCGAAAAGCCTCGCTGGCCCGGCCGGATAATTTTCCGGATAATATCATGACCCAGTCCTCTGCGGGTACCTTGTGTAGTGCACATTGCCTCTCAAAATCTGCAAGGTACCCATCAATCTCTCCTTCTGTTTCCAGGAAGTTTATAAAAGCTGCAAAATTTACTTTTCTCTTTTCCACTGGGGTTGCTGTGACTTGGGCTGCTGCAGCGCCACTTTGGCGAAGTAGGTTGGCCTCCACAGCTGCTATGACCCGGTCGATAATTTCGTCAGATGGGTTGGGGCCATAATGTGCCAGTCTTATTTTAACCGCCCGATCAAAGCTTGCTTCTTCGGGGGTTCCGTCTGATATGCTGGGCCCATTGGTTCCTTCGGTCCCTGGTACTCCTTCCATCTTGGTCAGTATTGTAATAATCCCCCTCTTCCTGAGGTTACTGGCTTGTGTAGTTGCTCTTCTGGGCGATGAGGATCGCTTGCCACCAATTGTTATGGTATCACCAGATATCAAGAGTTAATACCAGATGAAAGATGTCCTGAATATGACATCAGCAATACACACCCCAGCTAATTCCCCCCTCAAACATGAGTCCAGGCTCCACATTGAAGGTAAAAACAGAATGCACTTTATTGAAGGCTATATGCCCAGTATTTATGCAGGTTTGAGAACAGATGGGGGGTTGGCAGTATTGTACATTAGATAGAGGGAAGACGCCCTTTTTCATGATACAATAGAATTACATTACTTAAGCAGATAAACAATTTAAACACAAGAAAACAATGGAGTCCTTCTTATCACCTAGCAGTCTGACTCTGGAGGTGATTAAACAATGTGAATGCTTATCACTAAAACTTAATTACAGTACACAATAGCTGATGCTAGGAAACCTGTCTCAGAAAATAGTTTCTCAAAACTGAACAGAGTTAACCCTTCAAGTACTGACAGAGAGGTCTGTCACAATACACATACATGCCCTCTCTTCCCTTCTCTCTTACCCTCTGCTTCATGTAAATTATACACACGCATGCCCTCTCTTCCCTTCTTTCTTATTCTCTGCTTCATGTAAATGGTACACACACATGCCCTCTCTTCCCTTCTCTCTCACCGTCTGCTTCATGTAAATGCTACACACACATGCCCTCTCTTCCCTTCTCTCTCACCCTCTGCTTCATGTAAAATGATACACACACATGCCCTCTCTTCCCTTCTCTCTCACCGTCGGCTTTATGTAAATGCTACACACACATGCCCTCTCTTCCCTTCTCTCTCACCCTCTGCTTCATGTAAATAATACACACATATGCCCTCTCTTCCCTTCTCTCTCACCCTCTGCTTCATGTAAATGATACAAACGCATGCCCTCTCTTCCCTTCTCTCTCATCCTCTGCTTCATGTAAATGACACACACACACATGCCCTCTCTTCCCTTCTCTCTCACCCTCTGCTTCATGTAAATGATACACACACATGCCCTCACTTCCCTTCTCTCTCACCCTCTGCTTCATGTAAATGATACACACACACGCCCTCTCTTCCCTTCTCTCTCACCCTCTGCTTCATGTAAATGATACACACACATGCCCTCTCTTCCCTTCACTCTCACCCTCTGCTTCATGTAAATGACACACACACACGCCCTCGCTTCCCTTCTCTCTCATCCTCTGCTTCATGTGAATGGTACACATGAATGCCTTACCTTTTTTTTCTTCACACTCTGCTTCATGTAAATGGTACACACACATGCCCTCTCTTCCCTTCACTCTCACCCTCTGCTTCATGTAAATGACACACACACATGCCCTCTCTTCCCTTCACTCTCACCCTCTGCTTCATGTAAATGGCACACACACATGCCCTCTCTTCCCTTCTCTCTCACCCTCTGCTTCATGTAAATGACACACACACATGCCCTCTCTTCCCTTCACTCTCACCCTCTGCCTCATGTAAATGGCACACACACACATGCCCTCTCTTCCCTTCTCTCTCACCCTCTGCTTCATGTAAATGATACACACACATGCCCTCTCTTCCCTTCTCTCTCACCCTCTGCTTCATGTAAATGATACACACACATGCCCTCTCTTCCCTTCTCTCTCACCCTCTGCTTCATGTAAATGATACACACACATGCCCTCTCTTCCCTTCTCTCTCACCCTCTGCTTCATGTAAATGATACACACACATGCCCTCTCTTCCCTTCTCTCTCACCCTCTGCTTCATGTGAATGGTACACACGAATGCCCTCCCTTACCTTTTTTTTCTTCACCCTCTGCTTCATGTAAATAATACACACATGTGCACTCTCTATCCCTCTTCTAGTTCATTAAATGGTATTCTGAAAACTCTTTATTGTGAACTCAGACATTTTGGCCATTAATAAATTGGCATCTGGTACTTTGTGATATACGGTAAATATCCTTTAATACAATGACAGTAGTGGAACATTATTTAATCTACAGACTATTATATGTAAATTTAAAGGGACATTCCGGTCAAAATTTAAATACACATAGTTGAATTACATCTTTGAATAAAAATATATTTGCAGTATAAATGTATTGGCAAAAATGCTTCTAGTAAAAGTTATCACTGTTTTAGTGTTAACATTTTTCTCTACACGTGCATGTGAAGCATAGCTGGATTTTGTCAGTGCACCAGCATTTTAAATACTGCAGTTGCTCAGAACGCCTGCGGGGCTTCTATCATGTAAGCAATTAACAAATTGAGTCATTACCAGATAATAAAAGCTCCTTTAGGCTCTCTGAGCAAGTGCTGTGTTTAAAATGCTGGTGCACGGTGCATACTTAAATACACTTTTGAAACAGCTATAGCTTTTATTAGAAGCAATTTTGCTAATGCATGTATATTAAAAACTGCTTCTATTCAAAACTGAAATGCACCCATGTGGATTCTAATTTTGGCTGGAATATTCCTTTAAGTTCTGAAATATGTTTTGGGTGTTTATGCTTCATACTCATATCTGCAAATTTGCAATATATTTTAAATATTTTTCGTTACATCTGAATTTACAAATCTAATAAAATTACGCCTTTACTACCCATTCCCCAGCTTTGCATAACTAACATTCACCTAGATTACAAGATTTTGCTCTATAGAGGGTGCGAAACGAACGCAACAAAAGTTGCATTTTTTCACCCTCCATATCGCTGCCATTACAAGTTTTTAAAAAGCCGCCTTGTGCGTGCGATATGGTTGCGATGAGCTCCATACCACACAAAATTCAAGGGCTGAGAATACGTGCTTGTGCACGCTTTCCTGATAGACATCAATGGGGAGAGCGCGGAATGGAGATCGCCGTAACGCAACCCAAGTAATGTCTATGGGGGAAAAAAAGTTAAGTTTAAACCTAACACCATAATATAAACCCCACGTCTAAACACCCCTAATCTGCTTCTCCCGACATTGCCGCCACCTAACTTAAGTTATTAACCCCTATTCCTCCGCTCCCCGACATCGCCGCAACTATAATAGTTATTAACCCCTATTCCCCTGCACCCCAACATCGCCCACTCTATAATAAAGTTATTAACCCCTATTCCGCCACTCAACATCACCGCCACTAAGTAAAGTTATTAACCCCTAAACCTCTGGGTTCCCACATCACCGCCACTAAATAAACCTATTAACCCCTAAACCGATAGCCCCTACATCGCAAAAAACTAAATTAAACTATTAACCCCTAAACCTAACAACCACCTAACTTTATATTAAAATTTCAATATCCCTATCCCTATCTTAAAACCTGTGAAATAAAAAAAAAAAACTAAGTTTAAACTATATATTAAACTAACATTACTATTATACTAAAATTAAAATAACTACAAAATTAAATAAACTAAATTACACATTAAAAAAACCTAACACTACTAAAAAAAATTAAATCTACAATTACAAAAAATAAAAAAATACTAAATTACAAAAAATAAAAAAACACTAAATTACGAAAAAATAACTATCGGCTAGATTATGAGTTTTGCGTTATGAGTAAAAAAGCCTCATAACAATGCTTTTTCACTACCGCTGGTATTACGAGTCTTGCAGGTATATCTGTACCGCACACTTTTTTGGCCGTAACACAACGTAACTACCGCAGTTTTCAAAAAGTCCTTTTTCAATGGGACTTCCATAGCGCCGGTATTACAAGTTTGCCTGTCCGGCCACAAGTGAGCGGTACAGCCTATACCGTCAAGATCCGTACCGTAAACTGAAAGTCAGTAGTTATGAGTTTTACTTTACAAAGCCGTAACATAAAACTCATAACTAAAGTGCAAAAAAGTACACTAACACCCATAAACTAGCTATTAACCCCTAAACCGAGGCCCTCCCGCGTCTTCATCCAAGCGGCAAGAAGTGGTCCTCCAGACGGGCAGAAGTCTTCATCCAGACGGCATCTTCTATCTTCATCCTTCCGACACGGAGCGGCTCAATCTTCAAGACATTTGGCCTGGAGCATCCTCTTCTTTCGATGGTTCTTGAACAATGAATATTCCTTTAAATGACGTCATCCAAGATGGCGTCCCTTGAATTCCGATATGCTGATAGAATTCTATCAGCCAATCGGAATTAAAGTTGAAAAAATCCAATTGGCTGATGCAATCAGCCAATAGGATTGAGCTTCAATCCTATTGGCTGATCCAATCAGCCAAAAGGATTGAGCTCACATTCTATTGGCTGATTGGAATTCAGCCAATCAAAATTCAAGGGACGCCACCTCGGATGACATCATTTAAAGGAAAATACATTGTTCAAGAACCATCGAAAGAAGAGGAATCTCCGCGCCGGATGTCTTGAAGATGGAGCCGCTCCACGTCGGAAGGATGAAGATAAAAGATGCCGTCTGGATGAAGACTTCTGCCCGTCTGGAGGACCACTTCTTGCCGCTTGGATGAAGACTTCTCTCGGCTTCGTTGAGGACTTCTTGCCGCTTGGATGAAGACTTCTCCCGGCTTCGTTGAGGATGGATGACCGGTCTTCAAAAACTGTAAGTGGATCTTCGGGGGTTAGTGTTAGGTTTTATTAAGGGTTTATTGGGTGGGTTTTATTTCTCTTGTTAAGTGTAGTCAGTCCACGGGTCATCCATTACTTATGGGATTATATCTCTTCCCTAACAGGAAGTGCAAGAGGATCACCCAAGCAGAGCTGCTATATAGCTCCTCCCCTCATACGTCATATCCAGTCATTCTCTTGCACCTAACTAAAGACAGATCGTGTGAGAGGACTGTGGTGTTTTAAACTTAGTTTTTATTTCTTCAATCAAAAGTTTGTTATTTTAAACGGCACCGGAGTGTGTTGTTTGTTCTCAGGCAGCATTAGAAGAAGAATCTGCCTGCGTTTTCTATGATCTTAGCGGACGTAACTAAGATCCACTGGCTGTTCTCATACATTCTGAGGAGTGAGGTAACTTCAGAACAGGGGAATAGCACGCAGGGCCCCCCTGCATGGAGGTATGTGCAGTAATTTATTTTCTAAGGAATGGAATTGACTGAGAAAATACTGCTAATACCGATGTAATGTAAGTGCAGCCTTAAATGCAGTAGTAGCGACTGGTATCAGGCTGATGAGTATGTATGTATACACTGTAGTATTTTTCTGGGGAATGGAATTTCACTCAGAAAATACGGTTAATACTGAAGTAATCTGAGCCTTCATTACAGTAAAAGCGACTGGTAGCAGGCATTTTAATAACACTTCATAACTTTAAAATACATTTGCAAAACGTTTACTGGCATGTTAATCGTTTTTTGTGAGGTACTTGGTGATAAAACTTATTGGGCATGATTTTTACCACATGGCTGTCGTTTTTTCTGCTTAAAAACAGTTTACTGAGCTTCTCCACTGTTGTAATATGAGTGGGAGGGGCCTATTTTAGCGCTTTTTTGCGCAGTAAAAATTCAGTCACAGTCTTCCCTTTCATCCTCCATGATCCAGGACGTCTCTACAGAGCTCAGGGGTCTTCAAAGCTAGTTTGAGGGAGGTAATCAGTCACAGCAGACCTGTGACAGTGTGTTTGACTGTGATAAAAACGTTAATTAATACATTTGTTATCCGTTTTTGAGTATCAAGGGGTTAATCATCCTTTGCTGGTGGGTGCAATCCTCTGCTAACTTTATACACTTACTGTACAAATTTGGTTGCTATAACTAATGTAGTTCACTGTTATTCAACTGTGGCAGTTTTTTTGTGCTTCTTAAAGGCGCAGTAGCGTTTTTATATTGCTTGTAAATTTATTGAAAGTATTTTCCAAGCTTGCTAATATCATTGCTAGTCTGTTTAAACATGTCTGACACAGATGAATCTGTCTGTTCACTATGTTCAAAGGCCAATGTGGAGCCCAATAGAAATTTATGCACTCAATGTATTGATGTTACTTTAAATAAAAGTCAAACTTTGCATGTAAAGAAATTATCACCAGACAACGAGGGGGAAGTTATGCCGACTAACTCTCCTCACGTGTCAGTACCTTCGCCTCCCGCTCAGGAGGTGCGTGATATTGTGGCGCCATGTACATCAGGGCGGCCCATCCAAATCACTTTGCAAGACATGGCTACTGTTATGACAGAAGTACTATCTAAATTACCAGAATTAAGAGGTAAGCGCGATCACTCTGGAGTAAGAACAGAGCGCGCTGATAATGATAGAGCCATGTCTGACACTGCGTCACAATTTGCAGAACATAAGGACGGAGAGCTTCATTCTGTGGGTGACGGATCTGATCCAGGCAGACTGGATTCAGAGATTTCTACTTTTAAATTTAAGATTGAGAACCTCCGCGTATTGCTAGGGGAGGTATTAGCGGCTCTGAATGATTGTAACACGGTTGCAATTCCAGAGAAAGTATGTAGGCTGGATAAATACTTTGCGGTACCGGTGTGTACTGACGTTTTTCCTATACCTAAAAGGCTTACAGAAATTGTTAACAAGGAGTGGGATAGACCCAGTGTGGCCTTTTCACCCCCTCCTATATTTAGGAAAATGTTTCCAATAGACGCCACCACACGGGACTTATGGCAGACGGTCCCTAAGGTGGAGGGAGCAGTTTCTACTTTGGCTAAGCGCACCACTATCCCGGTAGAGGATAGCTGTGCTTTTTTAGATCCAATGGATAAAAAGTTAGAGGGTTACCTTAAGAAAATGTTTGTTCAACAAGGTTTTATCTTACAACCCCTTGCATGCATTGCGCCTGTCACGGCTGCGGCGGCATTCTGGTTTGACTCTCTAGAAGAGACCATTCGCACAGCTTTATTGGATGAAATTATGAACAAGCTTAAAGCCCTTAAGCTAGCTAACTCATTTGTTTCTGATGCCGTTGTACATTTAACCAAACTTACGGCTAAGAACTCCGGATTCGCCATCCAGGCGCGCAGAGCGCTGTGGCTTAAATCCTGGTCAGCTGATGTGACCTCTAAATCTAAATTGCTTAATATTCCTTTCAAGGGGCAGACCTTATTTGGGCCCGGCTTGAAAGAAATTATCGCTGACATTACCGGAGGTAAGGGCCATGCCCTGCCTCAAGATAGAGCCAAATCAAAGGCTAAGCAGTCTAATTTTCGTGCCTTTCGTAACTTCAAGGCAGGAGGAGCATCAACTTCCTCCACTTCAAAACAGGAAGGAGCTTTTGCTCGTTACAGACAGGGCTGGAAAGCTAACCAGCCCTGGAACAAGGGCAAGCAGGCTAGGAAACCTGCTGCTGCCCCTAAGACAGCATGAAGTGAGGGCCCCCTATCCGGAAACGGATCTAGTAGGGGGCAGGCTTTCTCTCTTTGCCCAGGCTTGGGCAAGAGATGTCCAGGATCCCTGGGCGTTGGAGATCATTTCTCAGGGATATCTTCTGGACTTCAAAGCTTCTCCTCCACAAGGGAGATTTCATCTTTCAAGGTTATCAACAAACCAAGTAAAGAAAGAGGCGTTTCTATGCTGTGTACAAGACCTCTTGCTAGTGGAGGTGATCCACCCAGTTCCGCGGACGGAACACGGGCAAGGATTTTATTCAAATCTATTTGTGGTTCCCAAGAAAGAGGGAACCTTCAGACCAATCTTGGATTTAAAAATCCTAAACAAATTCCTAAGAGTTCCATCATTCAAGATGGAAACTATTCGAACCATCCTTCCCATGATCCAAGAGGGTCAATACATGACCACAGTGGACTTAAAGGATGCTTACCTTCACATACCGATTCACAAGGATCATTACCGGTATCTAAGATTTGCCTTCCTAGACAGGCATTACCAGTTTGTAGCTCTTCCCTTCGGGTTAGCTACGGCCCCAAGAATCTTTACAAAGGTTCTGGGCTCACTTCTGGCGGTACTAAGGCCGCAAGGCATAGCGGTAGCTCCGTACCTAGACGACATTCTGATACAAGCGTCAAGTTTTCAGACTGCCAAGTCTCATACAGAGATAGTTCTGACATTTCTGAGGTCGCATGGGTGGAAGGTGAACGTGGAAAAGAGTTCTCTATTGCCACTTACAAGGGTTCCCTTCCTAGGGACTCTTATAGATTCGGTAGAGATGAAAATTTACCTGACGGAGGCCAGGTTATCAAAACTTCTAAATGCTTGCCGTGCCCTTCATTCCATTCAACACCCGTCAGTGGCTCAGTGCATGGAGGTAATCGGCTTAATGGTAGCGGCAATGGACATAGTACCATTTGCGCGCCTGGATCTCAGACCGCTGCAATTGTGCATGCTAAGTCAGTGGAATGGGGATTACTCAGATTTGTCCCCTCTGTTAAATCTGGATCAAGAGACCAGAGATTCTCTTCTATGGTGGCTTTCTCGGCCACATCTGTCCAAGGGGATGTCCTTCCGCAGGCCAGATTGGACGATTGTAACAACAGACGCCAGCCTTCTAGGTTGGGGCGCAGTCTGGAATTCCCTGAAGGCTCAGGGATCATGGACTCAGGAGGAGAAACTCCTTCCAATAAACATTCTAGAATTAAGAGCAATTTTCAATGCTCTTCTGGCTTGGCCTCAGTTAGCAACTCTGAGGTTCATCAGATTTCAGTCGGACAACATCACGACATCAACCATCAAGGAGGAACCAGGAGTTCCCTAGCGATGTTGGAAGTCTCAAAGATAATTCGCTGGGCAGAGTCTCACTCTTGCCACCTGTCAGCGATCCACATCCCAGGCGTGGAGAACTGGGAGGCGGATTTTCTAAGTCGCCAGACTTTTCATCCGGGGGAGTGGGAACTTCATCCGGAGGTCTTTACCCAACTGATTCATCGTTGGGGCAAACCAGATCTGGATCTCATGGCGTCTCGCCAGAACGCCAAGGTTCCTTGTTACGGATCCAGGTCCAGGGACCCGGAAGCGGTGCTGATAGATGCTCTGACAGCACATTGGGTCTTCAACATGGCTTATGTGTTTCCACCTTTCCCGATGCTTCCTCGATTGATTGCCAGGATCAAGCAGGAGAGAGCATCGGTGATTCTAATAGCGCCTGCGTGGCCACGCAGGACCTGGTATGCAGATCTAGTGGACATGTCGTCTTGTCCACCATGGTCCCTACCTCTGAGACAGGACCTTTTGATTCAGGGTCCTTTCAACCATCCAAATCTAGTTTCTCTGAGGCTGACTGCATGGAGATTGAACGCTTGATTCTATCAAAGCGTGGATTCTCGGAGTCAGTTATTGATACCTTAATACAGGCTAGGAAGCCTGTTACCAGAAAAATTTACCATAAAATATGGCGTAAATATTTATATTGGTGTGAATCCAAGAGTTACTCATGGAGTAAGGTTAGGATTCCTAGGATATTGTCTTTTCTACAAGAGGGTTTAGAAAAGGGTTTATCTGCTAGTTCGTTAAAGGGACAGATTTCAGCTCTGTCTATTCTTCTGCACAAACGTCTGGCAGAAGTTCCAGACGTTCAGGCTTTTTGTCAAGCTTTAGCAAGGATTAAGCCTGTGTTTAAGACTGTTGCTCCGCCGTGGAGCTTAAACTTAGTCCTTAACGTTCTGCAAGGCGTTCCGTTTGAACCCCTTCATTCCATTGATATCAAACTGTTATCTTGGAAAGTTCTGTTTTTAATGGCTATTTCCTCGGCTCGAAGAGTCTCTGAGTTATCTGCCTTACATTGTGACTCCCCTTACCTGATTTTTCACTCAAGGTAGTTCTGCGTACTAAACCTGGGTTCTTACCTAAGGTAGTCACTAACAGGAATATCAATCAAGAGATTGTTGTTCCATCATTGTGTCCTAACCCTTCTTCAAAGAAGGAACGACTTTTGCACAATCTGGACGTTGTCCGTGCCCTGAAGTTTTATTTGCAGGCAACTAAAGATTTCCGTCAAACTTCTTCCCTGTTTGTCGTTTACTCTGGACAGAGGAGAGGTCAAAAGGCTTCGGCTACCTCCCTCTCTTTTTGGCTTCGTAGCATAATACGTTTAGCCTATGAGACTGCTGGACAGCAGCCTCCTGAAAGGATTACAGCTCATTCTACTAGAGCTGTGGCTTCCACCTGGGCCTTTAAGAATGAGGCCTCTGTTGAACAGATTTGCAAGGCTGCAACTTGGTCTTCACTTCACACTTTTTCAAAATTTTACAAATTTGATACTTTTGCTTCTTTGGAGGCTGTTTTTGGGAGAAAGGTTCTACAGGCAGTGGTTCCTTCCGTGTAAAGATCCTGCCTTGTCCCTCCCGTCATCCGTGTACTTTTAGCTTTGGTATTGGTATCCCATAAGTAATGGATGACCCGTGGACTGACTACACTTAACAAGAGAAAATATCATTTATGCTTACCTGATAAATTCATTTCTCTTGTAGTGTAGTCAGTCCACGGCCCGCCCTGTTTTTTACGGCAGGTCTAAATTTTAATTAAACTCCAGTCACCACTGCACCCTATAGTTTCTCCTTTCTCGTATGGTTTTGGTCGAATGACTGGATATGACGTATGAGGGGAGGAGCTATATAGCAGCTCTGCTTGGGTGATCCTCTTGCACTTCCTGTTAGGGAAGAGATATAATCCCATAAGTAATGGATGACCCGTGGACTGACTACACTACAAGAGAAATGAATTTATCAGGTAAGCATAAATTATATTTTTTAGCTTAGGGTTTGGGCTGAAAAAGAGCTAAATGACCTTTTAAGGGCAATGCCCATCCAAATGCCCTTTTCAGGGCAATGGGGAGCTTAGGTTTTTTAGATAGGATTTTATTTGGGGGGGGGGGGTTGGTTGTGTGGGTGGTGGGTTTTACTGTTGAGGGTTGTTTGTATTTTTTTTTACAGGTAAAAGAGCTGATTTCTTTGGGGCAATGCCCCCCAAAAGGCCCTTTTAAGGGCTATTGGCAGTTTAGTTTAGGCTAGTGTTTTTTTTATTTTGGGGGGGCTTTTTTATTTTGATATTGCTATTAGATTAGGTGTAATTAGTTTAAATATTTGATCATTTCCTTTTTATTTTGTGTAATTTAGTGGGGGGGTTTTGTTGTAATTTAGTTAATTGTATTTAATTAATGTAATTTATTTAATTGTAGTGTAAGGTTAGGTGTTAGTGTAAGACAGGTTAGGTTTTATTTTACAAGTAAATTTGTATTTATTTTTATTAGGCAGTTAGTAAATAGTTAATAACTATTTACTAACTATTCTACCTTGTTAAAATAAATACAAACTTGCCTGTAAAATAAAAATAAAACCTAAGATAGCTACAATGTAACTATTAGTTATATTGTAGCTAGCTTAGGGTTTATTTTATAGGTAAGTATTTGGTTTTAAATATGAATTATTTAGGTATTAATTGTAATTTTTATTTAGATTTATTTTAATTATATTAAAGTTAGTGGGTGTTAGGGTTAGACTTAGGGTTAGGTTTAGGGGTTAATAACTTAAGTATACTGGCGGCGACGTTGGGGGCGGCAGATTAGGGGTTAATAAGTATAGGTAGGTGGCGACGACATTAGGGGCGGAAGATAAGTGTAATGTAGGTGGCGACGATGTTAGGGACGGCAGATTAGGGGTTAATAAGTGTAATGTAGTTGTCGGGGGCAGCAGATTAGGGGTGTTTAGACTCAGGGTTTATGTTAGGGTGTTAGGTGTAAACATAATTTTCATGATAGGAATCAATGGGGCTGCGTTACGGAGCTTTACGCTCCTTTATTGCAGGTGTTAAGCTTTTTTTTAGCCGGCTCTCCCCATTGATGTCTATGGGGAAATTGTGCACGAGCACGTAAAACCAGCTTAAAGCAGCGCTGGTATTTGGGTGCGGTATGGAGCTCAAAGCTGACATATTGCCTGCTAACGCCGGGTTTTTGCAAACCTGTAATAGCAGCGCTATAGGGAGGTGAGTGGTGGAAATAACTTGCAAGTTAGTACCGAGCCGCTCATAACGCAAAAATCGTAATCCTGCCGAAACGAAATTATCCAAAATAAAAACAATTACACCTATTCTAATAGCCATATAAAAATAAAAAAGCCCCTTCAAAATAAAAACCCTAGCCTACAATAAACTACCAATAGCCATTAAAAGGGTCTTTTGTAGGGCATTGCCCTAAAGAAATCAGCTCTTTTCCCTGAAAAAAAATACAAAGACCCCCCCAACAGTAAAACCCACTATGCGATGTGAGGGCCTAGCGGTTTAGTGGTTAATAGGTTTAATAGGTTTATTTAGTGGCTGTGATTTGGGAGGCCAGATGTTTAGGGGTTAATAACTTTATTTAGTGGCGGCGATGTCAGGGAGCGGCTGTATAGGGCTAATATCGTTATTATAGTGTGGGCGATGTTGGGGTGCGGGGGAATAGGGTTAATAACTTTATTATAGTGGCGGCGGGAATAGGGGTTAATACATTTGATTAGTGGTGGCGATGTCGGGAGCGGCAGATTAGGGGTTAATACGTTTAATTTAGTGTTTGATGCGGGAGTGCGGTGGAATAGGGGTTAATATAACACTTTAGTTACTTTGTAACACTTTAGTTATGAGTTTTGTGTAACAGTTTTGTTGTGCAAAACTCATAACTACTGGTCTCAGATTGCGGAATGGATTATGTCGGTAAAGGCTTGAATGCAAGCATTTTAGCCTCACCATGCAACTTGAAATGGCAGTGCTATGGAAATCGCATGCAAAAACATAATTTTTGTGAGTGCGGAACTGACGTTGCGTTACAGGCTAAAATGCTTGCGGTACAGCTATACCGACAAGACTTGTGATGGCTGCGTTCCGAGTTTTAACACTGAAATGGCCATTTTTTTCAGCGTTAAAACCGGAACGCAAAACTTGTAATCTAAGTGATTGTTATATTAATATGCTTTATAACCTCAGTTTACCTGTTTCTAAGCCCCAGCATGCCACCTCTTATCTCGATGACTTTTACAGCCATACAGTGCTATTTCATTTGTGTGTCATATAGATAACATTGTGCTCCTGTGTAAAATGATAATAATTATGCAGGAACAGCACTAATTGGCTCAAATGCAAGATTGTGAAATAAACTGAGATAAGGGGTCCATCTACATTGGCTTACATACAAGGGGATCACAGAGGTAAAAAGTGTATTAATATAACAGTGTTGGTTATGCAAAACTGTAGAATGGGTAATAAAGGCATTGTCTATCTTTTTAAACAATAACACTTTTAAAGTAGACTGTCCCTTTAAGTGTATGGCAATTAAGTACCCATTACTGTGTTAAACATTAGTTGCTTTTGGGGTGAAATGAAATATTGTCTGCAATAAATGTTCTGACAGGTGACATTAATACTGACGTAGATGTTAAAACAGAAGATCTGAGTGTAATGTGTCAGCTGGAAGCTCCAATGCAGGAATTGTGTGACAGTGACAATGAAGGTAAGTGCACGTGTGTGACAGTGAAAGTAAGTGCATGTGTGTGACAGTGAATGTAAGTGCACGTGTGTGACAGTGAAGGTAAGTGCACGTGTGTGACCTGGTTTTATAGCTTATTGTCTGTAAGTGCTGTACATTATATTATCAGTCAGGGTGTCGCCTCAATCACACACTGAGTGTCACAATATAGCCTGATACTCACTGCCTAGTGTTTATTTATCCTGATCACATGACACCCAAGCCCTATACAGCTGCTGTCATTTATATCTGAGTATAATCATTACTGTTGTCATGTGATCAGCTGCAGATACATCAGTAGCACTTTGTAGGAGCATAAAATAAACCCCACAGCACTATATGATCTGCTCATCTGTATGTCTTGTCTGTATATTGTGAGTTAAAGGGGCATTGTACTTAAACCTTCTATAATACATGTGAAAGACCAGCAGAGAAACAGCTTTGTAATATATATTTCTATGTGGATAATTTTAAAGGGACGTTGTACTCTGCCAGCAAGACACAGCACTAAAGACAGAACCAACTAATTATTATTATTATTATTAGTGATAAATACCCAGTTTAGAAGTGGCAGCAGCGATGACTATGAAAATGTATAAGTGTACAATAGAGTACGCAGTTAAATTGCATATTCTAATGAGCTGTGAAGACGCACGTGCAAATGCAGGGATGCAGCCCGTGGGTGAAACATTTATTTTAGATACATATAGGGCCAGATTACAAGGGGCACGTTAACAGTAATACGCGAGCCATAAGGGGTTTTATTGCACAAAACATTTAAACGGGCTCAAAGATATGAAGTCTCAGTTGTTAGAAAAAAACAGTCAATGGGCTTTAACCTAGAGATACATACCTACATATGTCTAAAGATGTATGTGTGTGTGTGTATGTATGTATATATGTATGTGATGTATATGTGTGTGTGTATTTGTGTGTGTGTGTGTGTGTGTGTGTGTATATGTATGTATGTATGTGTATATATGTATGTGATGTGTGTATGTATGTATATATGTATGTGATGTGTGTATGTATGTATATATGTATGTGATGTGTGTATGTATGTATATATGTATGTGATGTGTGTGTGTATGTATATATGTATGTGATGTGTGTATGTATGTATATATGTATGTGATGTGTGTATGTATGTATATATGTATGTGATGTGTGTGTTTGTATGTATGTATATATGTATGTGATGTGTGTATGTATATATGTATGTGATGTGTGTGTTTGTATGTATGTATATATGTATGTGATGTGTGTATGTATATATGTATGTGATGTGTGTGTGTATATGTGTGTGTGTGTGTGTATGTATGTATATATGTATGTGATGTGTGTATGTATGTATATATGTATGTGATGTGTGTGTTTGTATGTATGTATATATGTATGTGATGTGTGTATGTATATATGTATGTGATGTGTGTGTTTGTATGTATGTATATATGTATGTGATGTGTGTATGTATATATGTATGTGATGTGTGTATGTATATATGTATGTGATGTGTGTGTGTATGTATGTATATATGTATGTGATGTGTGTGTATGTATGTATATATGTATGTGATGTGTATGTATGTATATATGTATGTGATGTGTGTGTGTGTATGTATATATGTATGTGATGTGTGTATGTATATATGTATGTGATGTGTGTGTGTATGTATGTATATATGTATGTGATGTGTGTATGTATATATGTATGTGATGTGTGTGTGTGTATGTATGTATATATGTATGTGATGTGTGTGTGTGTATGTATGTATATATGGATGTGTGTGTGTATGTATGTATATATGTATGTGATGTGTGTGTGTGTGTGTGTATGTATATATGTATGTGATGTGTGTGTGTATGTATGTATATATGTATGTGATGTGTGTGTGTGTATGTATATATATATGTATGTGATGTGTGTGTGTGTATGTATGTATATATGTATGTGATGTGTGTATGTATGTATATATGTATGTGATGTGTGTGTGTGTGTGTGTGTATGTATGTATATATGTATGTGATGTGTGTGTGTGTGTATGTATGTATATATGTATGTGATGTGTGTGTGTGTATGTATGTATATATGTATGTGATGTGTGTGTGTATGTATGTATATATGTATGTGATGTGTGTGTGTATGTATGTATATATGTATGTGATGTGTGTGTGTGTATGTATGTATGTGATGTGTGTGTGTATGTATGTATATATGTATGTGATGTGTGTATGTATGTATATATGTATGTGATGTGTGTGTGTGTGTATGTATGTATATATGTATGTGATGTGTGTGTGTATGTATGTATATATGTATGTGATGTGTGTGTATGTATATATGTATGTGATGTGTATGTATGTATATATGTATGTGATGTGTGTATGTATGTATATATGTATGTGATGTGTGTGTGTGTGTATGTATGTATATATGTATGTGATGTGTGTGTGTATGTATATATGTATGTGATGTGTGTGTGTATGTATGTATATATGTATGTGATGTGTGTGTGTATGTATGTATATATGTATGTGATGTGTGTATGTATGTATATATGTATGTGATGTGTGTGTGTGTATGTATGTATATATGTATGTGATGTGTGTATGTATGTATGTATATATGTATGTATGTGATGTGTGTGTGTATATGTGTGTGTGTATGTATGTATATATGTATGTGATGTGTGTGTGTGTATGTATGTATATATGTATGTGATGTGTGTGTGTATGTATGTATATATGTACGTGATGTGTGTGTGTATGTATGTATATATGTATGTGATGTGTGTGTGTATGTATGTATATATGTATGTGATGTGTGTATGTATGTGTGTGTATTTGTGTGTATATGTATGTATGTATATATACAGCTGTAGGACCCAAAAAGGATAGATCACTATTTATCTAAAAAATGATTTTGCATGGCAAATGAACAGATGTCCTGTTTGAGGATTTATACAGGGAGTGCAGAATTATTAGGCAAGTTGTATTTTTGAGGATTAATTTTATTATTGAACAACAACCATGTTCTCAATGAACCCAAAAAACTCATTAATATCAAAGCTGAATATTTTTGGAAGTAGTTTTTAGTTTGTTTTTAGTTTTAGCTATTTTAGGGGGATATCTGTGTGTGCAGGTGACTATTACTGTGCATAATTATTAGGCAACTTAACAAAAAACAAATATATACCCATTTCAATTATTTATTTTTACCAGTGAAACCAATATAACATCTCAGCATTCACAAATATACATTTCTGACATTCAAAAACAAAACAAAAACAAATCAGTGACCAATATAGCCACCTTTCTTTGCAAGGACACTCAAAAGCCTGCCATCCATGGATTCTGTCAGTGTTTTGATCTGTTCACCATCAACATTGCGTGCAGCAGCAACCACAGCCTCCCAGACACTGTTCAGAGAGGTGTACTGTTTTCCCTCCTTGTAAATCTCACATTTGATGATGGACCACAGGTTCTCAATGGGGTTCAGATCAGGTGAACAAGGAGGCCATGTCATTAGATTTTCTTCTTTTATACCCTTTCTTGCCAGCCACGCTGTAGAGCAGTGATTTTTAACCTTTTTTTTGCCGTGGCACACTTTTTTACATTAAAAAATCCTGTGGCACACCACCATCCCAAAATTTTAAAAAAATCACACATTGTAGCCTAATACAGCATATATATATACACATATACACAAACACACACATACTGTATGTATTGTGCTGTTATACCATGCCTCCTACAAACTACCCCTGCACTGGGAGTAAAAAACAAGCAAAGTTTAAAAAATATGTCACACTGTTGTCAGTCTGCCGTGGCACACCTGAGGATCTCTCACGGCACACTAGTGTGCCACGGCACACTGGTTGAAAAACACTGCTGTAGAGTACTTGGACGCGTGTGATGGAGCATTGTCCTGCATGAAAATCATGTTTTTCTTGAAGGATGCAGACTTCTTCCTGTACCACTGCTTGAAGAAGATGTCTTCCAGAAACTGGCAGTAGGACTGGGAGTTGAGCTTGACTACATCCTCAACCCGAAAAGGCCCCACAAGCTCATCTTTGATGATACCAGCCCAAACCAGTACTCCACCTCCACCTTGCTGGCGTCTGAGTCGGACTGGAGCTCTCTGCCCTTTACCAATCCAGCCACGGGCCCATCCATCTGGCCCATCAAGACTCACTCTCATTTCATCAGTCCATAAAACCTTAGAAAAATCAGTCTTGAGATATTTCTTGGCCCAGTCTTGACGTTTCAGCTTGTGTGTCTTGTTCAGTGGTGGTCGTCTTTCAGCCTTTCTTACCTTGGCCATGTCTCTGAGTATTGCACACCTTGTGCTTTTGGTCACTCCAGTGATGTTGCAGCTCTGAAATATGGCCAAACTGGTGGCAAGTGGCATCTTGGCAGCTGCACGCTTGACTTTTCTCAGTTCATGGGCAGTTATTTTGCGCCTTGGTTTTTCCACATGCTTCTTGCGACCCTGTTGACTATTTTGAATGAAACGCTTGATTGTTCGATGATCACGCTTCAGAAGCTTTGCAATTTTAAGAGTGCTGCATCCCTCTGCAAGATATCTCACTATTTTTGACTTTTCTGAGCCTGTCAAGTCCTTCTTTGGACCCATTTTGCCAAAGGAAAGGAAGTTGCCTAATAATTATGCACACCTGATATAGGGTGTTGATGTCATTAGACCACACCCCTTCTCATTACAGAGATGCACATCACCTAATATGCTTAATTGGTAGTAGGCTTTCGAGCCTATACAGCTTGGAGTAAGACAACATGCATAAAGAGGATGATGTGGTCAAAATACTCATTTGCCTAATAATTCTGCACTCACTGTAATCTTGTTCAATTTGGAAATGTTGAACACAGTTAACACTGGCTGCAATCACTTATTTTTTGAAAGCAGCGCTGATGTGCTGAGTCCTAATGCTTAAAAGTCAAAGTTTATTTGTTTGTTTAAAAGCATAAATCAAAAAAAGAAGAAATTCATGCAATATACTAAAACCAAAGCCGATTTGTTCTGGGTCTGGGCTGCTGACTGAAACTAACTCGTTGAAAGTATGTATCAGTCAGATACCAGATCGTTGGGATATCTACAAAAAAATGGTGATTAATTTTGAAAGATAAAAATAATTATAGATATAAATATAAATATAAAAATAGAATAAATTGAGATGTAATGATAATAAAACAATTTGATATATTGATAAAAAATGATACGTTAAAAATTGATACTGGGGATTAATACTGGGGATTAAATGAATGTAAGGTACTCGGTGTGATATCAGAACCCCTATTCGTGCGCACAATGAAATAAACAGAAAAAAAACGCTAAAAATATTGACTCAAAAAATGTGACTATAAAATATGCTCATATAATTATAATATGCAATTAGTATCCAGTTGGTGCGAGTGTGACTTATCTTTGTAAAAGTCCATTCGTTGGTGTATAAGTGGAGGAGCCAAAGAACACGCCGGCATGAACGGTTTTAAAGAAACCGAAAGTGGATCCTTTGCGAAAAAACGGAAGTGACGTCACTACTTCTCGCGGTATGTAATATTCATATTTACGGCTAGATTACAAGTGGAGCACTAATATATTGTGTGCCTGTAAACAGGGAAATCTGCCCGTTTACGGGCGCGCGATAAATAACCAGCCAACACAACTTTGCGGTAGCAATTAGCGCTCATAAAATTAACCAAAGATTAGATCTCTGGTTAATTTTATGAATTTTCCCCAATTGCCCCTCAAATAAGGTTAAGTGTTGTTTTATTTAAAATAAATTGATGAGCATCTTTAATTTGTAAAACAAATAAGGTTTTAGGGATTAAAGTTAGGTGATGTGGGGTGTTAGAAAAAAAAGGCACTGAAAAGTGCCTCTACATTGCAGCCTATGGGGAACTGTGTGTTCCCTTCAAATATATAAATGTACAGTATATGCTTTTATATATATATATATATATATATATATATATATATATATATATATATATATATATATATATATATACATGTTAATGTGTGTGTATGTGTGTATATATATATATATATATACATACATACACACATATATATATATTATTTACACTTTGCTGCCCATCGCTGCATGACTTACCTCCTTTGCTGCGCTAGATTCTCTGCTGTATCTCATGGGCATGAGAACGAGGCTAGCACTGGAGCCTAAGGAAGTGCGCTCTATTGACAGCAAAGCTTCCATGCAATAGTTTGCATTGCCCTCCACTTCAAATACCAGCGCACAATTGCGTGTATAATGTATTTATGAATAAATAGAACATAGGAATGTGAAATATTCATATTTTCATGTCAGGTTAGTGCACTTAAGAATATAGGATCAGGTTTGTGCGCCAGTAGGGTTTGTCCCCCACTTTTTTTGATCCATTGACTTCTATGGAGCAATAGGTTATCGCACACACAATATCCTGATTTCAGCTTTTTATGCTCTTCACGTTAGCGCGTAAGTGAAAACAGTTTACTTTCAACTCATAATATAAGCGCAACCCGTGCAAAAAGTTAACTTCTAGCGCAGTTAACAAGCAGGAGCGTTAAGCTGTGCTCCACTTGTTATCTGACCCTTAGTAAGAAACCCAGAGGCAGAACTTTTTTTTATTCTCTGCAATGAGATTTTTTTAGTGAATTTTTCTTCAGTGTCTCACTGTGCGCGCACGCATGCGCACACACACACACACACACACACACTCACTCTCTATCTATATATATATATATATATATATATGTAAAGTACTCCTCAAGAAGCAGGCACTCACTGGCGTTTCAAATGATTTAATACATCAAAGAGTCAAACAGTGAACGTTTTCGGGCTTGCAATCCTGAAAACGTTCACTGTTTGACTCTTTGATGTATTAAATCATTTGAAACGCCAGTGAGTGCCTGCTTCTTGAGGAGTACTTTATGTGATGTTTTGTGGGCACCCTGGGAGCTGCAACGCTGAGTGAGTATCCTATATACGTATCCTATATTTTCAATGGGACTTGCATACCGCCGGTATTAGGAGTCTAACCAAAAGTGAGCGTTAGACCCTCTCCTGTTAAGACTGATTTAAAAAGAGACCGCATTTAAAAGTCAGTAGTTAAGAGTTTTACACTACAACGCCGTAGCATAAAACAATAGGATTGAGCTGGCCGGATGGATGACTTCTTCATCCATCCGGCTCGGAGCATCCTCTTCAAGCGACGTCCAACTGAAGAATGAAGGTTCCTTTAAATGACGTCATCCAAGATGGCGTCCCTTCAATTCCGATTGGCTAATAGAATTCTATCAGCCAATTGGAATTAAGGTAGAAAAAATCCTATTGGCTGGTGCATCAGCCAATAGGATTTTTTCTACCTTAATTCCGGAATTGAAGGGACGCCATCTTGGATGACGTCATTTAAAGGAACCTTCATTCTTCAGTTGGACGTCGTTTGAAGAGGATGCTCCACGTCAGATGTCCTGAAGATGGAGCCGCTCCGCGCCGGATGGATGAAGATAGAAGATGCCGCCTGGATGAAGACTTCTGCCCGTCTGGAGGACCACTTCTGCCGGCTTCGTCGAGGACTTCGGCCCGGTTGGGTGAAGACTTCTCAAGGTAGGGTGATCTTCAAGGGGTTAGTGTTAGGTTGTTTTAAGGAGGGATTGGGTGGGTTTTAGAGTAGGGTTGGTTGTGTGGGTGGTGGGTTTTAATGTTGGGGGGTATTTGTACTTTTTTTTTTTTACAGGTAAAAGAGCTGATTACTTTCGGGCAATGTCCCTGCAAAAGGCCCTTTTAAGGGCTATTTATAATTTAGTGTAGGGTAGGGCTTTTTTTATTTTGGGGGCTTTTTTATTTTGTTAGGGGGATTAGAGTAGGTGTAATTAGTTTAAAATTCTTGTAATTATTTTATTATTTTCTGTAATTTAGTGGGTTGGGTTTTCTTCGTACTTTAGATAATTTATTTAAATTGGAATTAATTGTATTTAGTTTAGGTAATTAATTTAATTATAGTGTAGTGTTAGATTTTATTTTACAGGTAAATTTGTCTTTATTTTAACTAGGTAGTTATTAAATAGTTAATAACTATTTCATAACTATTGTACCTAGTTAAAATAAATACAAAGTTGCCTGTAAAATAAAAATAAACCCTAAGATAGATACAATGTAATTATTAGTTATATTGTAGCTATCTTAGGGTTTATTTACAGTAAGTATTTAGTTTTAAATAGGAATAATTTAGTTAATGATAGTAAGTAATTTTATTTAGATTTATTAAAATTAAATTTAAGTTAGGGGGTGTTAGGGTTTGGCTTAGACTTAGGTTTAGGGGTTAATACATTTAATATAGTGGCGGCAACGTTGTGGGCGGCAGATTAGGGGTTAATAAATGTAGTTAGGTTGCGGCGACATTGGGGGTGGCAGATTAGGGGTTAATAAATATAGGTGTCGGCGATGTTGGGGGCATCAGATTAGGGGTTCATAAGTATAATGTAGGTGGCGGCGGTGTCCAGAGCAGCAGATTAGGGGTTAATAATATAATGTAGGTGTCGGCTATGTCGGGGGCGGCAGATTAGGGGTTAATAAGTGTAATATTATGGGTGTTTAGACTCGGGGTTCATGTTAGGGTGTTAGGTGTAGACATAAAATGTATTTCCCCATAGGAATCAATGGGGCTGCGTTAGAAGCTGAACGCTGCTTTTTTGCAGTTTTTTTTTTCAGCCGGATCTCCCCCATTGATTCCTATGGGGAAATCGTGCACGAGCATGTTACACCAGCTTACCGCTGACTTAAGCAGCGCTGGTATTGAGGTGAGATGTGGAGCTAAATTTTGCTCTACGCTCACTTTATTGCGGCTAACGTCGGGTTTGTAAAAACCCATAATACCAGCGCTGTCTGCAAGTGAGCGGTGAGCATAAACTGCTCGTTAGCACTGCACCCCTGTTAACGCACAACTCGTAATCTAGGTGAGAGTTTGAGGTCCCAACAAGTGAGTACAAATTTGGCAATTAAGTAGCAGATAATTGTGGAATCTGAACCTACTACACCAAGATCCGGAATCTTTGTGCGCCCCTCCCTTCTTCTGTTTCCATAGATTACTGCTGAGACTTCCTGCTAGGTCGCCTCTGAGCTTTTAAGGGATTCAGGCTGCAAAAGTCTTTTGGATTGTCTTCATCTTTTCACAAAGTGACTATATTTAACATATGGAAAAGACAATGATCAACATTACATGTATGGTGTATTTTTAACCTGTTTTGTGCTGGTACTACCTGTGTGTGTTTTAACAATATATATATATATATATATATATATATATACTAGTCCTAAAGCCCGTTCACACGGGCCATGTTGTACACACACGAACACACATATATATATATATACATACAGACACAAACACATATATACGCATAATATACACACACACACACATATATATATATATATATATATATACACACACACATATGCATACGCATATACATACACACACACATATATATATATATATATATATATATATATATATATATATATATATATATATATATATATATATATATACTGTGTATGTGTGTGTATATATATATATATATATATATATATATATATACAGGGAGTGCAGAATTATTAGGCAAGTTGTATTTTTGAGGATTAATTTTATTATTGAACAACAACCATGTTCTCAATGAACCCAAAAAACTCATTAATATCAAAGCTGAATAGTTTTGGAAGTATTTTTTAGTTTGTTTTTAGTTATAGCTATTTTAGGGGGATATCTGTGTGTGCAGGTGACTATTACTGTGCATAATTATTAGGCAACTTAACAAAAAACAAATATATACCCATTTCAATTATTTATTTTTACCAGTGAAACCAATATAACATCTCAACATTCACAAATATACATTTCTGACATTCAAAAACAAAACAAAAACAAATCAGTGACCAATATTGCCACCTTTCTTTGCAAGGACACTCAAAAGCCTGCCATCCATGGATTCTGTCAGTGTTTTGATCTGTTCACCATCAACATTGCGTGCAGCAGCAACCACAGCCTCCCAGACACTGTTCAGAGAGGTGTACTGTTTTCCCTCCTTGTAAATCTCACATTTGATGATGGACCACAGGTTCTCAATGGGGTTCAGATCAGGTGAACAAGGAGGCCATGTCATTAGATTTTCTTCTTTTATACCCTTTCTTGCCAGCCACGCTGTGGAGTACTTGGACGCGTGTGATGGAGCATTGTCCTGCATGAAAATCATGTTTTTCTTGAAGGATGCAGACTTCTTCCTGTACCACTGCTTGAAGAAGGTGTCTTCCAGAAACTGGCAGTAGGACTGGGAGTTGAGCTTGACTCCATCCTCAACCCGAAAAGGCCCCACAAGCTCATCTTTGATGATACCAGCCCAAACCAGTACTCCACCTCCACCTTGCTGGCGTCTGAGTCGGACTGGAGCTCTCTGCCCTTTACCAATCCAGCCACGGGCCCATCCATCTGGCCCATCAAGACTCACTCTCATTTCATCAGTCCATAAAACCTTAGAAAAATCAGTCTTGAGATATTTCTTGGCCCAGTCTTGACGTTTAAGCTTGTGTGTCTTGTTCAGTGGTGGTCGTCTTTCAGCCTTTCTTACCTTGGCCATGTCTCTGAGTATTGCACACCTTGTGCTTTTGAGCACTCCAGTGATGTTGCAGCTCTGAAATATGGCCAAACTGGTGGTAAGTGGCATCTTGGCAGCTGCACGCTTGACTTTTCTCAGTTCATGGGCAGTTATTTTGCGCCTTGGTTTTTCCACACGCTTCTTGCGACCCTGTTGACTATTTTGAATGAAACGCTTGATTGTTCGATGATCACGCTTCAGAAGCTTTGCAATTTTAACAGTGCTGCATCCCTCTTCAAGATATCTCACTATTTTTGACTTTTCTGAGCCCGTCAAGTCCTTCTTTTGACCCATTTTGCCAAAGGAAAGGAAGTTGCCTAATAATTATGCACACCTGATATAGGGTGTTGATGTCATTAGACCACACCCCTTCTCATTACAGAGATGCACATCACCTAATATGCTTAATTGGTAGTAGGCTTTCGAGCCTATACAGCTTGGAGTAAGACAACATGCATAAAGAGGATGATGTGGTCAAAATACTCATTTGCCTAATAATTCTGCACACAGTGTACACACACACACACATACGTGTAGACACAAACCCACATATAGATACATACAACACACACAATATATAAATACACATATATACACATAATATACACACACACATATGCATATACATACATACACATATATATATATATATATATATATATATATATATATATATATATATATATATATACACACACATACATATAGACAAACACACACACATAGACACCCACATATACATACACATATACCCACACATACATACATACATACATACATACATACATACACACACACAATATACGCATATACTTACACACATATACACACACAGACATACATACAGATACATACATACAGACATACACACACATAAAATATGCACACACACATTTATTAATGAAAAACAATCTGGCTCGTAAAAGTATTTTGGTTGGCTCCTAGACTTAAAATAAATTTGTTAAGCCCTGACTTACCTTTTCTGGTATGTGCTATTACCCTGTACCACACTGGAGTTCAGGAAGGGGGAGGAAATCGACAGACATATACATACACATTTATTAAAGAAAAACAATCTGGCTCCTAAAAGTATTTTTGTTGGCTCCTAGACTTAAAATAAATTTGTTAAGCCCTGACTTACCTTTTGTGCTATGTGCTATTACCCTGTACCACACTGGAGTTCAGTAAGGGGGAGGAAATTGAAGAGAGAGGAACGTAGTAAATATTTACATTGAGAGAGAATGGAACAGTGACACCTGTAGTCAGAAATTAAATCTGCAGGCAAAATACTTTTTGTGCAGAAACTGTATATTTTCTGCAACGAGATCACACATCACAGTATGTTCTGCCTTGGGGGTGAGAAAAACCACAATCCCCTCTCTAATATTGTACATGTTTGTATAAAGATTTTACTGGGTGTGAGGGGGATTGTGTCTTTTTCCAGGGGCTGTTGGAATACTAGAATAGCACAGGTGAGTGTATGTGTCACGTGTCTCACTTTTAGAGTCCCTATTCCCCCTCAATAAAACACACAGGTGAAAACTCACCTGTTATTTGTGGTGATTGTGATATAACTTATGTAGGGCTGAATTATAAATACAATGAATGCAAAAGACTGAAAACAGAGTCAGCACAAGGGTATGAAATGGCTCAGTGGTGAAAAGGTTAAATTTGATAACTTGCATTATTTCTATTATTTTTACTCTCTTATTAAAGAAATAGAAAATACTTTTGTCTTGAACGATATAAATCCCTTTATATATCTGATGTCTCTATCATATCACTGTGGTACACTCTCTCACACAGGCAATACAAGTTAAGATCATTAAATGGGCAATAGTGAGGTTTTAATAACCAATGGGAAATGGATTTTATTTTCAAAACCTCACAGAACCCTGTAATACGTCTTATATGGGAATTCTGATTGGTTACAATGAGGCTGTATTTGTAGCAAGTAAAGTAACTGATTCCCAGCTAACTCCCTTTACTGTATGACACAGGTTGTATTTACTGTTGTGCTGATGTCATTTCATGGGATGTTTCTTCCAGATGTGACTGCTACTGATGTAGGCTCAGGTTTATTTAACTTAAATTACACTGTTTTTCACATTTTGTTTTAAACTAACTTTTAAAAAGATACCATGTAAAGAATCATTTATTTATTTATTTATTTATTTCTATTACTGATATTTTTTTCAGATGAAAACGATGCTAAAAGTTTATGTAACACGGAACAAACAGAAGATCAGTGGCTAAGTAATATGCCAGAAGCTGCAAAGCAGGAAATATCTGACAATATAAGTACAGGTGAGTGTACTAGTGTGACGTGTGTCTGAGGGATACAGGGCACAGGTGAGTGTACATGTGTGATGTGTCTGAGGGATACAGGGCACAGGTGAGTGTACTAGTGTGACGTATGTCTGAGGGATACAGGGCACAGGTGAGTGTACTAGTGTGACGTATGTCTGAGGGATACAGGGTACAGGTGAGTGCATGTGTGTGATGTGTCTGAGGGATACAGGACACAGGTTAGTGTACGTATGTGATGTGTCTGAGGGATACAGGGCACAGGTGAGTGTACGTGTGTGATGTGTCTGAGGGATACAGGGTACAGGTGAGTGTACTAGTGTGACGTATGTCTGAGGGATACAGGGCACAGGTGAGTGTACTAGTGTGACGTATGTCTGAGGGATACAGGGTACAGGTGAGTGCATGTGTGTGATGTGTCTGAGGGATACAGGACACAGGTTAGTGTACGTATGTGATGTGTCTGAGGGATACAGGGCACAGGTGAGTGTACGTGTGTGATGTGTCTGAGGGATACAGGGCACAGGTGAGTGTACGTGTGTGATGTGTCTGAGGGATACAGGGTACAGGTGAGTGTACGTGTGTGATGTGTCTGAGGGATACAGGGCACAGGTGAGTGTACGTGTGTGATGTGTCTGAGGGATACAGGGCACAGGTGAGTGTATGTGTGTGATGTGTCTGAGGGATACAGAGCACAGGTGAGTGTATATGTGTGATGTGTCTGAGGGATACAGGGCACAGGTGAGTGTACTTGTGTGATGTGTCTGAGGGATACAGGGTACAGGTGAGTGTACGTGTGGGATGTGTCTGAGGGACGCAGAGCAAAGGTGAGTGCACATGTGTGATGTGTCTGAGGGATACAGGGTACAGGTGAGTGTATGTGTGTGATGTGTCTGAGGTATACAGGGCACAGGTGAGTGTACATGTGTGATGTGCCTGAGGGATACAGGGCACAGGTGAGTGTACATGTGTGATGTGTCTGAGGGATACAGGGCACAGGTGAGTGTACATGTGTGATGTGTCTGACGAATACAGGGCACAGGTGAGTGTACGTGTGTGATGTGTCTAATGGATACAGGGCACAGGTGAGTGTACATGTGTGATGTGCCTGAGGGATACAGGGCACAGGTGAGTGTACATGTGTGATGTGTCTGAGGGATACAGGGCACAGGTGAGTGTACATGTGTGATGTGTCTGACGGATACAGGGCACAGGTGAGTGTACGTGTGTGATGTGTCTAATGGATACAGGGCACAGGTGAGTGTATGTGTGTGATGTGTCTGAGGGATACAGGGCACAGGTGAGTGTACATGTGTGATGTGTCTGACGGATACAGGGCACAGGTGAGTGTACGTGTGTGATGTGTCTAATGGATACAGGGCACAGGTGAGTGTATGTGTGTGATGTGTCTGAGGGATACAGGGCACAGGTGAGTGTACGTGTGTGATGTGTCTGAGGGATACAGGGCACAGGTCTGAGGGATACAGGGCACAAGTGAGTGTACATGTGTGATGTGCTTGAGGGATACAGGGCACTGGTGAGTGTACATGTTTGATGTGTCTGAGGGATACAGAGCACAGGTGAGTGTACATGTGTGATGTGTCTGAAGGATACAGGGCACAGGTGAGTGTACATGTGTGATGTGTCTGAGGGATACATGGCACAGGTGAGTGTACATGTGTGATGTGTCTGAGAGATACAGGGCACAGGTGAGTGTACATATGTAATGTGTCTGAGGGATACAGGGTACAGGTGAGTGTACATATGTAATGTGTCTGAGGGATACAGGGCACAGGTGAGTGTACATGTGGGATGTGTCTGAGGGATACAGGGCACAGGTGAGTGTACGTGTGTGGTGTGTCTGAGGGATACAGGGCACAGGTGAGTGTACATGTGTGATGTGTCTGAGGGATACAGGGCACAGGTGAGTGTACATGTGTGATGTGTCTGATGGATACAGGGCACAGGTGAGTGTACATATGTGATGTGCCTAAGGGATACAGGGCACAGGTCTGAGGGATACAGGGCACAGGTGAGTGTACGTGTGTGAAATGTATGGGGGATGCAGGGCACAAGTGGATGGATTTTATTTTCAAAACCTCACAAAACCCTGTAATACGTCTTATATGGGAATTCTGATTGGTTACAATGAGGCTGTATTTGTAGCAAGTAAAGTAACCGATTCCCAGCTAACTCCCTTTACTGTATGACACAGGTTCTATATACTGTTGTGCTGATGATTTCATGGGTTGTTTCTTCCAGATGTGAGAGCTAGTGATGTAGGCTCAGGTTTATTTAACTTGAATTACACATTTTTTCACATTTTGTTTTAAACTAACTCTTACAAAGATACCATGCAAAGAATCATTTATTTATTTCTATTACTGATATTTTTTTCAGATGAAAACGATGCTAAAATTGTATGTAACACGGAGCAAACAGAAGATCAGTGGCTAAGTAATATGCCAGAAGCTGCAAAGCAGGAAATATCTGACAATATAAGTACAGGTAGGTGTACTAGTGTGTGTCTGAGGGATACAGGGCACAGGTGAGTGTACGTGTGTGATGTGTCTGAGGGATACAGGACACAGGTTAGTGTACGTATGTGATGTGTCTGAGGGATACAGGGCACAGGTGAGTGCATGTGTGTGATGTGTCTGAGGGATACAGGGTACAGGTGAGTGTACGTGTGTGTGATGTGTCTGAGGGATACAGGGCACAGGTGAGTGTACATGTGTGATGTGCCTGAGGGATACAGGGCACAGGTGAGTGTACGTGTGTGATGTGTCTGAGGGATACAGGGCACAGGTGAGTGTACGTGTGTGATGTGTCTGAGGGATACAGGGCTCAGGTGAGTGTATGTGTGTGATGTGTCTGAGGGATACAGGGTACAGGTGAGAGTATGTGTGTGATGTGTCTGAGGGATACAGGGCACAGGTGAGTGTACATGTGTGATGTGTCAGAGATACAGGGCACAGGTGAGTGTACGTATGTAATGTGTCTGAGGGATACAGGGCACAGGTGAGTGTACATGTGTGATGTGTCTGAGGGACGCAGAGTAAAGGTGAGTGTACGTGTGTGATGTGTCTGAGGGATACAGGGCACAGGTGAGTGTACATGTGTGATGTGTCTGAGGGACGCAGAGTAAAGGTGAGTGTACGTGTGTGACGTGTCTGAGGGATGCAGGGCACAGGTGAGTGTACGTGTGTGGTGTGTCTGAGGGATACAGGGCACAGGTGAGTGTACATGGGTGATGTGTCTGAGGGATACAGGGCACAGGTGAGTGTACATGTGTGATGTGTCTGAGGGACGCAGAGCAAAGGTGAGTGTACGTGTGTGATGTGTCTGATGGATACAGGGTACAGGTGAGTGTACAACATGTGTGATGTGTCTGAGGGATACAGGGCGTAGGTGAGTGTATCTGTGTGGTGTGTCTGAGGGATACAGGGCACAGGTGAGTGTACCTGTGTGGTGTGTCTGAGGGATACAGGGCACAGGTGAGTGTACATGTGTGATGTGTCTGAGGGATACAGGGCACAGGTGAGTGTACATGTGTGATGTGTCTTAGAGATACAGGGCACAGGTGAGTGTACATATGTAATGTGTCTGAGGGATACAGGGCACAGGTGAGTGTAAGTGTGTGATGTGTCTGAGGGATACAGGGCACAGGTGAGTGTACGTGTGTGGTGTGTCTGAGGGATACAGGGCACAGGTGAGTGTACATGTGTGATGTGTCTGAGGGATACAGGGCACAGGTGAGTGTACATGTGTGATGTGTCTGAGAGATACAGGGCACAGGTGAGTGTACATGTGTGATGTGTCTGAGGGACGCAGAGTAAAGGTGAGTGTACGTGTGTGATGTGTCTGAGGGATACAGGGCACAGGTGAGTGTACATGTGTGATGTGTCTGAGGGACGCAGAGTAAAGGTGAGTGTACGTGTGTGACGTGTCTGAGGGATGCAGGGCACAGGTGAGTGTACATGTATGATGTGTCTGAGGGATACAGGGCACAGGTGAGTGTACGTGTGTGGTGTGTCTGAGGGATACAGGGCACAGGTGAGTGTACATGGGTGATGTGTCTGAGGGATACAGGGCACAGGTGAGTGTACATGTGTGATGTGTCTGAGGGACGCAGAGCAAAGGTGAGTGTACATGTGTGATGTGCCTGAGGGATACAGGGCACAGGTGAGTGTACGTGTGTGATGTGTCTGAGGGATACAGTGCACAGGTGAGTGTACGTATGTGATGTGTCTGATGGATACAGGGCACAGGTGAGTGTACATGTGTGATGTGTCTGAGGGATACAGGGCACAGGTCTGAGGGATACAGGGCACAAGTGAGTGTACGTGTGATGTGCTTGAGGGATACAGGGCACTGGTGAGTGTACATGTGTGATGTGTCTGAGGGATACAGGGCACAGGTGAGTGTACATGTGTGATGTGTCTGAGGGATACAGGGCACAGGTGAGTGTACATGTGTGATGTGTCTGAGGGTTACAGGGCACAGGTGAGTGTACATGTGTGATGTGTCTGAGGGATACATGGCACAGGTGAGTGTACATGTGTGATGTGTCTGAGGGATACAGGGCACAGGTGAGTGTACGTGTGTGATGTGTCTGAGAGATACAGGGCACAGGTGAGTGTACGTATGTAATGTGTCTTAGGGATACAGGGCACAGGTGAGTGTACGTATGTAATGTGTCTTAGGGATACAGGGCACAGGTGAGTGTACGTGTGTGGTGTGTCTGAGGGATACAGGGCACAGGTGAGTGTACATGTGTGATGTGTCTGATAGATACAGGGCACAGGTGAGTGTACATATGTGTGATGTGTCTGAGGGATACAGGGCGCAGGTGAGTGTACGTGTGTGATGTGTCTGAGGGATACAGGGTACAGGTGAGTGTACAACATGTGTGATGTGTCTGAGGGATACAGGGCGCAGGTGAGTGTACGTATGTGATATGTCTGAGGGATACAGGGCACAGATGAGAGTACGTGTGTGATGTGTCTGAGGGATACAGAGCACAGGTGAGTGTACATGTGTGATGTGCCTGAGGGATACAGAGCACAGGTGAGTGTACATGTGTGATGTGTCTGAGGGATACAGGGCACAGGTGAGTGTACATGTGTGATGTGTCTGAGAGATACAGGGCACAGGTGAGTGTACGTGTGTGATGTGTCTGACGGATACAGGGCACAGGTGAGTGTACGTGTGTGATGTGTCTAAGGGATACAGGGCACAGGTGAGTGTACATGGTGTGATGTGTCTGAGAGATACAGGGCACAGGTGAGTGTACGTGTGTGATGTGTCTGAGAGATACAGGGCACAGGTGAGTGTACATGTGTGATGTGTCTGAGGGATACAGAGTACAGGTGACTGTACAACATGTGTGATGTGTCTGAGGGATACAGGGCACAGGTGAGTGTACATGTGTGATGTGTCTGAGGGATACAGGGTACAGGTGAGTGTACATGTGTGATGTGTCTGAGGGATACAGGGCACAGGTGAGTGTACGTGTGTGATGTGTCTGAGGGATACAGGGTACAGGTGAGTGTACGTGTGTGATGTCTGAGGGATACAGGGCACAGGTGAGTGTACATGTGTGATGTGTCTGAGGGATACAGGGCGCAGGTGAGTGTACATGTGTGATGTGTCTGAGAGATACAGGGCACAGGTGAGTGTACGTGTGTGATGTGTCTGAGGGATACATGGCACAAGTGAGTGTACGTGTGTGATGTGTCTGAGGGATACAGGGCACAGGTGAGTATATGTGTGATGTGTCTGAGGGATACAGGGCACAGGTGAGTGTACGTGTGTGATGTGTCTGAGGGATACAGGGCACAGGTAAGTGTACGTGTGTGATATGTCTGACCATGGAACTCCCAGTAAAGTAACATAAAAGTTTCTCATAAAATTGTGCAAACATAAATAGCATTATAAACACATTATTTTAAAGAAATACCTTGTTATTTGACTGCTGTGCTAGCTTAGTCCTAAACATGTAAATAAGTCTCCTTTTTACTGGTTGCTAGGCGCCTCTATGGACGAGTTTACACCGTGCACCAGCAGTGATTTGTTTGCTGTGTGCTATAGATCTTAGCAAGACCTAAGTTATCATATGACACCGCACTGCAGAGGGTATGTGTGCCTTAGCAGTAAATTTCAAACTGCTAGATTTCTAATATAGAATTGTTTTATCTTTTTTATATTTATAGGCCATGTTCTCATTTTAATTTACCTTCTAAATAATACATGATTTCCTGAGACTGGTGTAGAGTCCTTTGGGAAATCAAGGGTTAAGTCCTCATGTAGCCGCTACAAAATTACTGGCTTCTGGATTTTTGGGCTGCCTCGTTGTTTTGTACAAATTTGTCAGCCTTACAATACCCCATATAGATAAAGACAATCATAGATAGACAGATATTTAACATTTACAGACATTTTAATGCGTCAAAGGGACATTCATTTTATTTTAAAATTAGATTCTTAAAAAGGTTAAAAGTAATAACTGCTTCATTTTGTGCACACAAGCAATAGTTATAAAATGTAGTGTTCTGACTGAAGTCATTTTATTACATTATAATACTTATGATAACATAGTTCATTTCTAGACATTCCAGAAATATTTATTTGCATATTTTCACTAATATAGTTTATTTTACATATTATATATATGGTTTTTTTATATAAAGTGATATTCTGGTCTTCATTACAAGTAAAAAATATCTGTTATAAATACAACAATCTAAAAAATAAAACTAAATGCTTTGTGCACACCAGCAATAAGCCTCATGTTGTATATTAAACAAACTTGACCCTCTGCTGTGGTGTAAAAGCTCTAAGCCTTTTTAAAGGACCAGTTCACTCAGGAGAGAGCGTTACTTAGCAGTAATAACACCTTATTAGCAAACACAATGGATGAATAATAATCACCATTGTAATATGAAAAGGTTTTTGTTTTTTTAACTTGTTTCATTCTTTGCGAGCCATCAGGCTTGATGATCCTGAAATGCCCTGATGATAAAAGGGCGGGGCAACAGTGCTATATTAGCCCACCCCATGACCAATGCGCAATTTTATAGTATGCAAAATATAGTTATTTTGCAGTGCGCATGTGCAATCTGCATCTGAATGATGGTGTGCGCGTGATGCCGTGTCTAGTTATTTTAGGGGCTTCTACAAGGTCAATGCATGTGTTCATAGACAACAAATCACAACTGTGTTGCAAATCTCCCCCTTTATTAGGTTGTACATTAAAGTGCCCTTATAAGGATCTGGTCTGTTTGTGTATAACACTGTGAATGAGTAAAGTATATGGAAGTACCTTCAGTATTTGTTGCGTTGAGCTAAACGCTCCTGTTTCTTCATATCTCCTGCACTGTTGATGTTCACCCAGTGTCCGGTTCCACATCACATGACCAGAACTTACTATTCCCTAACGCCGATGCATAAATAAATAAAGTCTACAGAGCAGCACCAACATTTAGATTTTTGCAAACACTGTGGACAATTGTTGCACGCTGGAACAAAGCTGTTACATTTTAGCATAATTCTCCCTGGGTAGTGAGCATATGATGACTACTGTACTTGCTACAAAACAGAAATCATTGTATCTGAACTTCTCACCTCCGTATTTGTGCATTCAACGTCTGTATTTCTGCTGTCAAGCAGGCTGTGAGAATCTCTGTTTTGTAGCAAGTACCGTAGCCATCATATGCTCACTACCTAGTCTTGTGTATCATGTTTCTGGTGTCAAGCAGGCTGTGAGAATCTGTTTTGTAGCAAGTACCTTAGCCATCATATGCTCACTACCTAGTCTTGTGTATCAGGTTTCTGGTGTCAAGCAGGCTGTGAGAATTTGTTTTGTAGCAAGTACCTTAGCCATCATATGCTCACTACCTAGTCTTGTGTATCATGTTTCTGCTGTCAAGCAGGCTGTGAGAATCTGTTTTGTAGCAAGTACCTTAGCCATCATATGCTCACTACCTAGTCTTGTGTATCATGTTTCTGGTGTCAAGCAGGCTGTGAGACTTTCTGTTTTGTAGCAAGTACCTTAGCCATCATATGCTCACTACCTAGTCTTGTGTATCATGTTTCTGGTGTCAAGCAGGCTGTGAGAATTTGTTTTGTAGCAAGTACCTTAGCCATCATATGCTCACTACCTAGTCTTGTGTATCATGTTTCTGGTGACAAGCAGGCTGTGAGAATTTCTGTTTTGTAGCAAGTACCTTAGCCATCATATGCTCACTACCTAGTCTTGTGTATCCTGTTTCTGGTGTCAAGCAGACTGTGAGAATTTGTTTTGTAGCAAGTACCTTAGCCATCATATGCTCACTACCTAGTCTTGTGTATCATGTTTCTGGTGTCAAGCAGACTGTGAGAATTTGTTTTGTAGCAAGTACCTTAGCCATCATATGCTCACTACCTAGTCTTGTGTATCATGTTTCTGGTGTCAAGCAGGCGGTGAGATGTGTTTTGTAGCAAGTACCTTAGCCATCATATGCTCACTACCTAGTCTTGTGTATCATGTTTCTGTTGTCAAGCAGGCGGTGAGATGTGTTTTGTAGCAAGTACCTTAGCCATCATATGCTCACTACCTAGTCTTGTGTATCATGTTTCTGGTGTCAAGCAGGCTGTGAGAATCTGTTTTGTAGCAAGTACCTTAGCCATCATATGCTCACTACCTAGTCTTGTGTATCATGTTTCTGGTGTCAAGCAGGCTGTGAGAATCTCTGTTTTGTAGCAAGTACCTTAGCCATCATATGCTCACTACCTAGTCTTGTGTATCATGTTTCTGTTGTCAAGCAGGCGGTGAGATGTGTTTTGTAGCAAGTACCTTAGCCATCATATGCTCACTACCTAGTCTTGTGTATTATGTTTCTGGTGTCAAGCAGGCTGTGAGAATCTCTGTTTTGTAGCAAGTACCTTAGCCATCATATTCTCACTACCTAGTCTTGTGTATCAGGTTTCTGGTGTCAAGCAGGCTGTGAGAATTTTAGCTGCAGTGATTTCTCTCCCAGTCTAGCGGTTTTATTACACAGCCTGTCCCAGTCTCATCAATTCTATAGAGAGGTTTTGTGCAGTCAACATTCTAATGTTTATTATGCATAGGAATTTTTCAAGGTTGTAAAGGTGATTTATGTTCACTGTTACACAGCAGGCTTTGCAGGATATACAATGCAGCCACCGTTTTTCAGCAGGATTGACAGCAATACATCCTTTCCCCCGCTATTGCCCCCTTCTCCGAGCATTGCAGATTGATAAATATAATGTGCACACAGGTCATAAGCCACAGCTCATCGAATGCACATTTTTAACACTGCTCCAAAGTTTGATTAGCAAAAGCTTGTTACAATAGCTCTGACATAAGAGGGAATAACAAGCTTGAGGGACGGCGCATGCGCAATGCGCTAAAGGGAGTAATAACAGACTGCAGACTGGTCGCATGTCCAGAAAATATTCTAAGGGGCTTAGGCAATGTACTTTGTAAACAGACATTTAAAAAAATATTTATAAATGCAGACGATTCACACAGAATGTTCAGCACTAACATACTTAAAGGGACACTGAACCCAAATTTTTTCTTCCGTGATTCAGGTAGACCATGCAATTTTAAGCAACTTTCTAATTTACTCCTATAATCAAATTGTCTTCGTTCTCTTGCTATCTTTATTTGAAAAAGAAGGCATCTAAGCTTTTTTTGGTTTAGTACTCTGGACAGCACTTTTTTATTGGTGGATGAATTTATCCACCAATCGGCAAGGACAACCCAGGTTGTTAATCAAAAATGGGCTGGCATCTAAACTTACATTCTTGCATTTCAAATAAAGATACCAAGAGAATAAAGAAAATTTGATAATAGGAGTAAATTAGAAAGTTGCTTAAAATGTCATGCTCTATCTGAATCGCAAAATAAAACATTTGGGTTCAGTGTCCCTTTAACTTCCTGTTATAATGTTTAAAAATGTATTACTTTTTGTGTGAACTGTCCCTTTAAGTTAACTGTAGGAGTTTGATGTTATTTTGGAAATTTCATTGATTTATTTATTTATTCTTATTTTTCCCCAGGTGAAAACGATGCTAAGATTTCATGCAACATAGGACAAACAGAAGATCAGTGGCTAAGAAATGTCCAACCATCAGAGCAGGAGGTTTGTGCCAATATAAGTACAGGTGAGTGTACGTGTGTGAGATGTCTGAGGGACGCAGGGTGCAAGTGAGTGTACATGTGTGAGATGTCTGAGGGATGCAGGGTGCAAGTGAGTGTATGTGTGTTAGATGTCTGAGGGACGCAGGGTGCAAGTGAGTGTACGTGTGTGAGATGTCTGAGGGACGCAGGGTGCAGTGTGAGTGTGTGTGAGATGTCTGTGGGAATTAGGGCACGTGAGTGTGTGTGACATGTCTGTGGGAAGTAGGGCACGTGTGAGTGTAAGTGGGTGACATGTCTGTGTGAAGTAGGGCACGTGTGAGTGTATGTGTGTGACATGTCTGTGGGAAGTAGGGCACGTGTGAGTGTATGTGTGTGACATGTCTGTGGGAAGTAGGGCACGTGTGAGTGTATGTGTGTGACATGTCTGTGGGAAGTAGGGCACGTGTGAGTGTATGTGTGACATGTATGTGGGAAGTAGGGCACATGTGAGTGTATGTGTGTGACATGTATGTGGGAAGTAGGGCACATGTGAGTGTATGTGTGTGACATGTCTGTGGGAAGAAGGGCACAAGTGAGTCAATGTGTGTGACATGTCTGTGGGAAGTAGGGCACAAGTGAGTGTAAGTGTGTGTGACATGTCTGGGAAGAAGGGCACAAGTGAGTGTATGTGTGTGACATGTCTGTGGGAAAAAGGGCACATGTGAGTGTATGTGTGTGACATGTCTGTGGGAAGTAGAGCATAGGTGAGTGTATGTGTGTGACATGTCTGTGGGAAGTAGGGCACGTGTGAGTGTATGTGTGTGACATGTCTGTGGGAAGAAGAGCACAAGTGAGTGTATGTGTGTGAGATGTCTGTGGGAAGAAGGGCACAAGTGAGTGTGAGTGACATGTCTGTGGGAAGTAGGGCACATGTGAGTGTAAGTGAGTGACATGTCTGTGGGACGTAGGGCACAGGTAAGTGTATGTGTGTGACATGTCTGTGGGAAGAAGGGCACAAGTGAGTGTAAGTGAGTGACATGTCTGTGGGAAGTAGGGCACGTGTGAGTGTATGTGTGTGACATGTCTGTGGGAAGCAGGGCACGTGTGAGTGTATGTGTGTGACATGTCTGTGGGAAGCAGGGCACAAGTGAGTGTGAGTGACATGTCTGTGGGAAGTAGGGTACATGTGAGTGTGTGTGTGTGTGACATGTCTGTGGGAAGAAGAGCACAAGTGAGTGTATGTGTGTGACATGTCTGTGGGAAGTAGGGCACAGGTAAGTGTATGTGTGTGACATGTCTGTGGGAAGAAGGGCACAAGTGAGTGTAAGTGAGTGACATGTCTGTGGGAAGTAGGGCACGTGTGAGTGTATGTGTGTGACATGTCTGTGGGAAGCAGGGCACGTGTGAGTGTATGTGTGTGACATGTCTGTGGGAAGCAGGGCACAAGTGAGTGTGTGTGACATGTCTGTGGGAAGTAGGGTACATGTGAGTGTGTGTGTGTGTGACATGTCTGTGGGAAGAAGAGCACAAGTGAGTGTATGTGTGTGACATGTCTGTGGGAAGTAGGGCACAGGTAAGTGTATGTGTGTGACATGTCTGTGGGAAGTAGGGTACATGTGAGTGTGTGTGTGTGACATGTCTGTGGGAAGAAGAGCACAAGTGAGTGTATGTGTGTGACATGTCTGTGGGAAGTAGGGCACAGGTAAGTGTATGTGTGTGACATGTCTGTGGGAAGTAGGGTACATGTGAGTGTGTGTGTGTGACATGTCTGTGGGAAGAAGAGCACAAGTGAGTGTATGTGTGTGACATGTCTGTGGGAAGTAGGGCACAGGTAAGTGTATGTGTGTGACATGTCTGTGGGAAGTAGGGCACGTGTGAGTGTATGTGTGTGACATGTCTGTGGGAAGTAGGGCACAAGTGAGTGTATGTGTGTGACATGTCTGTGGGAAGTAGGGCACAAGTGAGTGTATGTGTGTGACATGTCTGTGGGAAGTAGGGCACAAGTGAGTGCATGTGTGTGACATGTCTGTGGGAAGTAGGGCACGTGAGTGTGTGTGAGATGTCTGTGGGAAGTAAGGCACGTGTGAGTGTATGTGTGTGACATGTCTGTGGGAAGAAGAGCACAAGTGAGTGTAAGTGAGTGACATGTCTGTGGGAAGTAGGGCATGTGTGAGTGTATGTGTGACATGTCTGTGGGAAGTAGGGCACAGGTAAGTGTATGTGTGTGACATGTCTGTGGGAAGCAGGGCACATGTGAATGTATGTGTGTGACATGTCTGTGGGAAGTAGGGCACGTGTGAGTGTGTGTGACATGTCTGTGGGAAGAAGAGCACAAGTGAGTGTATGTGTATGACATGTCTGTGGGAAGAAGGGCACAAGTGAGTGTATGTGTGTGACATGTCTGTGGGAAGGAGGGCACAGGTGAGTGTATGTGTGTGACATGTCTGTGGGAAGTAGGGCACGTGTGAGTGTATGTGTGTGACATGTCTGTAGGAAGTAGGGCACATGTGAGTGTACGTGTGTGACATGTCTGTGGGAAGTAGGGCACAGGTAAGTGTATGTGTGACATGTCTGTGGGAAGTAGGGCACGTGTGAGTGTGTGTGACATGTCTGTGGGAAGAAGGGCACAAGTGAGTATATGTGTGTTACATGTCTGAGGGAAGTAGGGCACTAGTGAGTGTATGTGTATGACATGTCTGTGGGAAGTAGGGCACAAGTGAGTGTATGTGTGTTACATGTCTGTGGAAAGTAGGGCACAAGTGAGTGTATGTGTGTTACATGTCTGTGGGAAGTAGGGCACAAGTGAGTGTATGTGTGTGACATGTCTGTGGGAAGTAGGGCACGTGTGAGTGTATGTGTGTGACATGTCTGTGGGAAGTAGGGCACATGTGAGTGTGTGTGACATGTCTGTGGGAAGTAGGGCACAAGTGAGTGTATGTATGTTACATGTCAGTGGGAAGTAGGGCACAAGTGAGTGTATGTGTGTTACATGTCTGTGGGAAGTAGGGCACAAGTGAGTGTATGTGTGTGACATGTCTGTGGGAAGTAGGGCACGTGTGAGTGTGTGTGACATGTCTGTGGGAAGTAGGGCACGTGAGTGTGTGTGAGATGTCTGTGGGAAGTAGGGCATGTGTGTGTGACATGTCTGAGGGAAGCAGAGCACGCATTGAGTGTATGTGTGTGACATGTCTGTTAAGTAGGGCACGTGTGTGTGTGAAAATGTATGTGGGAAGTAGGGCACGTGTGAGTGACATGTTTGTGGGAAGCAGGGCACATGTGATTGTACGTGTGTGATATGTCTAAGAGATGCAGGGCATAGTTGAGTGTATATGGGTGACACGTGAGAGGGATGCAGGGCACAGGTGAGTGTACGTGTAACATATCTAAGGAAAGCAGTGTACTGTACGTGTGTGACACTTGAGAGGGATGTAGGGCAAAGTGAGTGTTTGTGTGTCATGTCTGTGAGAAACAGGGCACAGATAGTGTACGTGTGCGACGTGTGAGATGTGTCTGCGGGAAACAGTGCACAGGTGAGTGTACATGTCTGATGTGTATGTTCACTAATAAAGTTTATTCTACATATTATATATTACCTTTTTATATAAAGTGATAATCTGGTTTTCATTACAACTAAAGAATATATGGAGTAAATGCAACATTCTAAAAAAAATAAAACTAAATGTTTTTTGCTCATAAGCAATAATTATTTAAAGGGACACTCAAACTAACTTTTATGATTCAGAAAGAGCATTCAGTTTTAAGACACTTTCCAATTTACTTCCATTATCAAATTTTGCAGTCTTTTTATATACACACTTTCTGGGAAACAAGCTCCTACTGACTCACAGGATATATGTATACTAGTCTGTGAGTGACAGATGTCTGTCACATGATAAATGGGAGCGGACAAAGGGGAGAAAAAATAAATTTGACAGAATTTTTTTTACTGCCAATTTGAAATTCAGAGTAGGTGTTGTTGTCTTTTTTTATTATGCATTTGTTAATTATGCAATTGTATTTAATGGTCCTTTATGTTGCATATTAACCCTCTTTCCTGTGATGTAAATGCTCTTAGCCTTTTTTAAGTTAACTCAATAACTGTGGTTTGATGTTATTTTGGAAATTTGTCACAAGTTGATATCCTTTTGGTTTAGCTGTATTGGGGGTTTTAAGCTTTTTCAGCTAAATACTCCTCATCTATATGATAGAACAGAATTGGCTACCTTACTTCCTTTCCTCAGATACCCCTACCCTCATTCTCGGTAACTTCAACCTCCCTGTTGATAAACCCACTGCCTCCTATGCAAAACAACTTCTGCAACTCACTTCCTCTTTTGGCCTGTCACAATGGACTGACTCTCCCACTCACAAGATCTCAAACTTCACAAACTCACCTTTTCCTCTTTCTGACCACCACCTCCTCACTTGTAACATCACCTCCCTCCCTACAACTCTCCCTTCTTCTACCCCTCGCGCTAAACTTCACAGAAGTATCAAGTCATTAGATCAGCAACAGCTTGCTATCTCTCTCGAACCTCTTCTCTCTTCCATCCACTCCTTTTCTTGTCCTGATGAATCTATCTGCCACTACAACGCCACCCTTACTTCGGTCCTTGATAATCTGGCCCCACCTACCATAGCTCGGAAAACATACACTCATCTTCAGCCCTGGCATTCTTCTCTGACACGGTACCTACACAGATTTTCCTGTACTGCTGAGCGACACTGGAGGATATCTCGGAGTTCTGCTGACTTTCTTCACTATAAGTTCATCTTGAACTCTTACTATTCTGCCCTTAATCTATATAAGCAACATTACTTCTCTACTCTTATCTCTACTCTTTCTTCAAACCCGAAATGTCTGTTCTCCACATACTCTTCTCTGCCCACTCCCACCACAACTTTTCTCTCAGCTCAAGATTTTGCCAGTTACTTCAACAACAAAATAGACTCCATCAGAAATGAAATCAGCTCTTAACATACTACCGGCCCCCCACCCCCTCAAAAGATCACAATCATCCAAAACCCATATAGCCATAAATTTGGCTCTTTTGCCCCTGTTACAGAGGAAGAAGTTTCTGCCCTTATACTATCCTCTCACCTCACTACCTGTCCCCTCGACCCCATCCCCTTACAACTATTCCCCTCCCTCTCTTCTACCCTTACCTCTATACTCACACACATTTTCAACCTCTACCTCAGCACTGGTATAGTTCCCACATCTCTTAAACTTGCATTAGTCACACCTATCCTCAAAAAACCTCTCGATCCAACCTCCCCATCCAACTACCGCCCTATTTCCCTACTCCCTCTTGCCTCAAAGCTTCTTGAAAAGCTAGTATATGCACATCTATCCCATTTCCTTACATTTAACTCCCTCCTTGACCCACTGCAATCTGGATTTCGCCCCTTTCACTTAACAGAGACAGCAATTGTTAAGGTTACCAACGACCTACTTACAGCAAAATCCAAAGGCCACTTCTCTCTACTTATCCTCCTTGATCTGCCTGCAGCCTTTGATACTGTCGAGTACCCTCTTTTGCTCCATACCCTCCAATCGTTCAGCATCTGCGACACTGCTCTCTCTTGGTTTTCTTCCTATCTGTCTAACCGTACCTTTAGTGTAGCCTTCTCTGGGGCATCCTCTGCCCCCTTACCTCTTTCAGTTGAGGTACAGCAAGGCTCTATCCTCGGTCCCCTTCTCTTCTCAATCTACACGTCCTCATTAGGTTCCTTAATAAAGTCTCACGGGTTTCATTATCATTTGTATGCTGACGATACCTAAATCTTCCTCTCTGCACCAGAACTATCTACTTCCTTGCTAACCCATGTCACTGTCTCTCTCATATCTCATCTTGGATGTCCTCTCACTACCTCAAGCTAAATCTCTCCAAAACCGAGTTTCTTATCTTTCACCCTTCTTCCAAAATCTACACCCCCCATGTCTCTATAACTGTTGATAACTCCATCATTACCCTAAACTCACATGCCCGATGTCTTGGGGTCACACTTGACTCAGATCCTTCTTTCACTCCTCACATTCAGTCCTTGGCTAAAGCCTGCCGCTTCCACCTTTAAAAACATTGCTTAAATTAGACATTTCCTTACACAAGACACAACTAAGATTTCAATGCACTCTCTCTCATCCTTTTCCGCTTCGAATACTGCAACTCCATTCTCTCTCGTCTCCCTAGCTGCCGTCTAGCTCCTTTACAATCCATAATGAATGCCTCTGCCAGGCTCATCTTCCTTACACGCCGCTCTTCATCTGCCGCACCTCTCTGCCAATCCCTTCACTGGCTTCCTCTTGCTTCAAGGATTAAACACAAAATTCTCACTCTGACACACAAAGCCCTTAACTGCATTGCTCCCCCCTACATCTCAGATCTTGTCTCCTGATACTCTCCCTCCCATCTCCTTCGCCTTGCTCATGATCTCCTACTCTCCTCCTCTCTTGTTACATCCTCACATTCCCGTTTACAAGATTTCTCCAGACTAGCTCCCATTTTATGGGACTCTCTGCCTTGCTCCACAAGACTCTCCCCTAGTTTTAAAATCTTCAAGTGCTCCCTGAAGAGTCTACTATTCAGGGACGCATAAAACCTACACTAACCTTCCTTATCTCCACTGCTATCCCCTTAAACCCCATAGCATGTAAGCCTATGAGCCCAGCTGTTTGTAGTTCACCTTCATAAGAGCCAACTACAACAGTGCAACTCTCAGCAGGACCCTCTACCCCTTTGATCACGGTATTGTTTTTTATATACCACCTATGTTCATAGCGCTGCAGAACCTGTTGGCGCTCTACAAATACCTAATAATAATAATTGCCTGAGTAATACAGCTGGCTAGAGAGCTGCTGATTATCCCAGAAGGTGTAGTTGACACGTGAGTGAGATTCTTCTCTCTGATGAAGATTTTATATACTATTGCTTAGATATACTACACCTCCTGGGGCCATTTTCTTTGTTTTGTTGTTTTAGCGTTATCCTTGTTTTAACTACAAGCACAAAAGCAGTAGTTACAATTATTTCTTTCATGTAATTGGCAAGAGTCCATGAGCTAGTGACGTATGGGATATACATTGCTACCAGGAGGGGCAAAGTTTCCCAAACCTCAAAATGCCTATAAATACATCCCCCACCACACCCACAATTCAGTTTTTACAAACTTTGCCTCCTATGGAGGTGGTGAAGTAAGTTTGTGCTAGATTTCTACGTTGAATGACAGAGGGATGTGAAAGGGGTATTACCTATTGAATGCAATGGTCATCCTAACGAGGATCTATTTCATAGGTTCTCTGTTATCGGTCGTAGAGATTCATCTCCTACCTCCCTTTTCAGATCGACGATATACTCTTATATACCATTACCTCTACTGATTCTCGTTTCAGTACTGGTTTGGCTATCTACTTTATGTAGATGAGTGTCTTTTGGTAAGTATGTTTTCTTTTATTTAAGACACTCTCAGCTATGGTTTGGCACTTTATATGTAAAGTTCTAAATATATGTTTTGTACTTATATTTGCCATGATTCAGGTTAATCAGTATATTTCCTTCTTACAGACTGTCAGTTTAATTTTTGGGAAATGCATATGAAAAAATTATTTCTTACCTGAAATTTTTCAAATTGACTTTCTTTTCTAAATTGCGGGCTGTTAGGTTCGCGGGAGCGCATAATGCTATAATTTATTGCGTAATTTTTGGCACGAGATTTACGTTTGTTGACGTTATGACGTCATTTCCGGCATCTTAGTTGGCGCCGAGAGTTTTCACGTAGTTGCGTCATCTATGACACTTGTGTTTGTTACAGACGTTTTTGGCGCCAAAAAATATTTGTCAGTTGTGGGCGTCATACTTGGCGCCAAATTTTTGACATTATTTAAGTCATTATTTCTTTTTGCTTCTGGTTTCCAGAGGCTTATTCTGTTTGCATTTTTTCCCATTCCTGAAACTGTCATATAAGGAAATTGATAATTTTGCTTTATATGTTGTTTTTTCTATTACATATTGCAAGATGTCTCAATCTGACCCTGTCTCAGAATCTACTTCTGGAATGCTGCTGCATGATGTCGGTTCTACCAAAGCTAAGTGCATTTGTTGTAAACTTGTGGTAACTGTTCCTCCGGCTGTAGTTTGTGTTAGTTGTCATGATAAACTTTCTAAAGCAGACAATATTTGCATTAGTAGTAATCCTTTACCTGTTGTTGTTCCTTCAACATCTAATGTTCAGGATATTCCTGTTAATGTGAGAGAATTTGTTTCTAATTCTATTCAGAAGGCCCTGTCTGTTATACCACCTTCTAATAAACGTAAAAGGTCTTTTAAAACTTCTCATAAATTCAATGAATTTTTAAATGACCGACAACATTCTGATTTATCTATCTCTGATGAGGATCTATCTGGTTCAGAAGATTCTGCCTCAGATATTGACACTGACAAAACTTCATATTTTATTTAAAATGGAGTATATTCATTCTTTATTAAAAGAGGTGTTGATTGCATTGGAAATGGAGGAGACTAGTCCTCTTGATATTAAAACCAGTAAACGTTTAAATTTGTTTTTTAAACCTCATGTAGTTATTCCAGAGGTTTTTCCAGTTCCTGATGCTATTTCAGATGTAATTTCTAGGGAATGGAATAGTTTGGGTACTTCATTTACTCCTTCTTCAAGGTTTAAGAAACTGAATTGTACCCTTTGCCGACTGATAGATTGGAGTTTTGGGAAAAGATCCCCAAAGTTGATGGGGCTATCTCTACTCTTGCAAAGCGTACTACTATTCCTACGGCAGATAGTACTTTTTTAAAATATCCTTTAGATAGGAAGCTTGAATCTTATCTAAGGAAGGCTTATTTATGTTAAGGTCATCTTCTTAGGCCTGCTATTTCTTTGGCTGATGTTGCTGCAGCTTCAACTTTTTGGTTGGAAACTTTAGCGCAACAAGTACCAGATCCTAATGTGTATGGTATTGTTAAGCTAATTCAACATGCTAACAATTTCATTTGTGATGCCATTTTTGATATCATTAGAATTGATGTCAGTTATATGTCTTTAGCTATTTTAGCTAGAAGAGCTTTATGGCTTAAAACTTGGAAAGCGGATATGACTTCTAAGTCAACATTGCTATCCCTTTCTTTCCAAGGTAATAAATTATTTGCTTCTCAGTTGGATTCTATTATTTCAACTGTCACTGGGGGGAAGGGAGCCTTTTTGCCTCAGGATAAAAAATCTAAGGGTAAATTTAGGGCTGCTAACCGTTTTCATTCCTTTCGTCAGAATAAGGAACAGAATCCTGACCCTTCCCCTAAAGGAACGGTTTCCAATTGGAAGCCTTCTCCAGTCTGGAATTAATCCAAGCCTTTTAGAAAATCAAAATCAGCCCCCAAGTCTGCATGAAGGTGCGGCCCTCATTCCAGCGCAGCGGGTAGGGGGCAGACTAAGATTTTTCAAAGATGTTTGGATCAATTTAATCCAAAATCATTGGATCCAGAACATTGTTTCCCAAGGGTACAGAATAGGTTTCAAGGTAAGACCGCCTGTGAGAAGTTTCTTTCTCTCACGCATTCCAGTGAACCCAGTAAAGGCTCAGGGTTTCCTGAAGTGTGTTTTAGACCTGGAGTTGTCTGGTTAATTGTGCCAGTTCCCTTTCCGGAACGGGGTCTGGGTTTTTATTCAAATCTGTTCATTGTTCCAAAGAAAGAGAATTATTTCAGACCAGTTCTGGATCTAAAAATTTTAAATCGTTATGTAAGAATACCAACATTCAAAATGGTGACTATAAGGACTATTTTGGCTTTTTTTGTTCAGCAATTGCATTATATGTCCACAATAGACTTACAGGACGCATATCTTCATTTTCCGATTCATCCAGATCACTATCAGTTCCTGAGATTCTCTTTTCTAGACAAGCATTACCATTTTGTTGCTCTTCCTTTTGGCCTAGCTACAGCTCCAAGGATCTTTTCAAAGGTTCTCGGTGCCCTACTCTCTGTAATCAGAGAGCGGGGTATTGCAGTGTTTCCTTATTTGGATGATATCTTGGTACTTGCTCAGTCTTTACATTCTGCAGAATCTCACACGAATCAACTAGTGTTGTTTCTTCAAAGACATGGTTGGAGGATCAATTTACCAAAAAGTTCCTTGATTCCTCAGACAAGGGTAACGTTTTTAGGATTCCAAATAGATTCAGTATCCATGACTTTGTCTCTAACAGACAATAGATGTCTGAAATTGGTTTCAGCTTGTCGGAACCTTCAGTCTCAGTCATTCCCTTCAGTAGCTATGTGCATGGAGGTTTTAGGTCTCATGACTGCAGCATCAGACGCGATCCCCTTTGCTCGTTTTCACATGAGACCTCTTCAGCTTTGTATGCTGAGCCAATGGTGCAGGGATTATACAAAGATATCACAATTAATATCCTTAAATCCCAATATTCGACTATCTCTGACTTGGTGGTTAGATCACCATTGTTTAGTTCAGGGGGCCTCTTTTGTTCGTCCAACCTGGACTGTGATTACAACAGATGCAAGTCTTTCAGGTTGGGGAGCTGTCTGGGGATCTCTGACAGCGCAGGGGGTTTGGAAATCTCAAGAGGCGAGATTACCAATCAATATTTTGGAACTCCGTGCGATTCTCAGAGCTCTTCAGTTTTGGCCTCTTCTGAAGAGAGAACCGTTTATTTGTTTTCAGACAGACAATGTCACAACCGTGGCGTATGTCAATCATCAAGGTGGGACTCACAGTCCTCAAGCTATGAAAGAAGTATCTCGGATACTTGCATGGGCGGAATCCAGCTCCTGTCTAATCTCTGTGGTCCACATCCCAGGTATAGACAATTGGGAAGCGGATTATCTCAGTCGCCAGACTTTACATCCGGGAGAATGGTCTCTTCACCCAGATGTGTTTCTTCAGATTGTTCAGATGTGGGGGCTTCCAGAAATAGATCTGATGGCTTCCCAGGTATCTGGAATTGGCTGTCTTTATTTTTATCCCTCCCTCTCTAGTGACTCTTGCGTGGAGTTCCACATCTTGGGTATTTGCTATCCCATACATCACTAGCTCATGGACTCTTGCCAATTACATGAAAGAAAACATAATTTATGTAAGAATTTACCTGATAAATTAATTACTTTCATATTGGCAAGAGTCCATGAGGCCCATCCTTTTTGTGGTGGTTATGATTTTTTTGTATAAAGCACAATTATTCCAATTCCTTGTTGATGCTTTCGCTCCTTTCTTATCACCCCACTTCTTGGCTATTCGTTAAACTGAATTGTGGGTGTGATGGGGGGTATATTTATAGGCATTTTGAGGTTTGGGAAACTTTGCCCCTCCTGGTAGGAATGTATATCCCATACGTCACTAGCTCATGGACTCTTGCCAATATGAAAGAAATGAATTTATCAGGTAAATTCTTACATAAATTATGTTTTTAGCCCATAAACTAATTTTTATATTACTAAAAGTTTCTGTGGACACAATTTTAAAAGGAATAGATGTATTAGTCAAAAACTGAACTAACTTTAATATAATGTTGTTGTTTTTCTACCTAAGTTTGAATTCTTAGAAATAGTCCCTGATCTCCAGTAAACTGCCCTTAAGCCTTACCATGGAAAATGTCTAGTTGTCACAGTGTTTACTACAAGTGTAGGGGACTGACTAAATCAGAACAGTTTATATGTCCTCATGATAAAATAATTATGTAATTAATAACATTACTCCCATTGTGTTTCTTATTGACAGGTGAATTCACAAACTGCGCTAATCCTAGCCATGATCAGAGTGCAGATGCTTCTTTACATCTTCTTCAAAATCAAAGAAGCCACATGGGAAATTTATGTTCTGAATGTGGGAAATGTTTTCTTAAGAAATCACATCTTCTTAAACATCTAAAAATTCATTCAGGAGAAAAGCCATTTTCCTGTCCTATATGTGGGAAATGTTTTAACTGTAAAAACATTCTTGTTGCTCATCAGAAAACGCATACAGGAAAAAAAGCATTTTTGTGTTCTGACTGTGGAAAATGTTTTACTCGGAATTCAACTCTTCTTATGCATCAAAAAATTAATATAGGGGAGAAAGCATTTTCATGTTCTGACTGTGGAAAATGTTTTAATCGGAAATCAAATCTCATTACACATAGGAAAATTCATACAGGGGTGAAAGGATTTTCATGTTCTGACTGTGGGAAATGTTTTACTCGGAAATCACATCTTATTAGGCATCAGCAAACGCATACAGGAGAAAAAGCATTTTTGTGTTCTGACTGTGGGAAATGTTTTACTCGGAAATCAACTCTAATTATGCATCAAAAAATCCATACAGGGGAAAGAGGATTTCCATGTTCTGACTGTGGGAAATGTTTTATCCTGAAATCACATCTAATTAGGCATCAGAAAACTCATATTAAAAGAAATCAGAGTTTAACATCTTAATTGCAGAGGAATAATATGGTAGTTGTCACCCACACAATACCAAGTGCTGATAATGACTGCATGTGACCCCCTGGGGCGTGCAGTTTTGGAGCTGTTTGAGGTCCATTCTGCACCTCAAGCATTTGAGGTGACCCCAGGCTGGATTTGATTTAAAAATTATCATTTAAATCACTAGTCCGTAAGACCAATTTTAAATCATGGTTTTCCTTTTTAGAATAAGTTTTCAGATTATTTGTTTATAGTTATACCAGGCTATTACTAAATTGATTATATATCATTAGATATGCATAGATAGATCATTGAAATTAATTTAATTATTTGGAGTTGAATTTTCTCCAGTTCAATTGGTTCATCATTCACATTTGATCAACTTTTCACCTGTACTTTATTGGAAGGAGGAAAATTATTACATTAATAATAGAAATAGTTTTATTTTACTAAAACAATAACATTATTTGTCATTTTTAATGCTTGCCCCTCCCTCCTCACACTTAGGTCCTTGTGCAGATCTATTCCACAGAAAAAAGAGTTGTTAAAGATACTGACACTCTCAATCTCTAAAATGCTAACCCAGAGGTTGGACTATCTCCTGAAACCAACCACGAAGTGGAGACAAAAAACAGTTTATTGGGTAGCGCTAAATCAGCTTAGAGAGGGGGCATTTTGATAGTACCTGTGGTACTCGGTATATAAAATGGGAGACTTTTGTAAGTGACAATGTAGTGAGGGAGGTACCTAGAATGGTATGGAACGGACTAAATTGTCTAGAATGTTAGAGACAACAATATAAATTGTATCAGATGTGGAGAAACAATACGGGAAAATATTTAAACTAGATATGGGAAAATGGGGTACACTTTCAACGTGATGTGTTTGGGTAACCTCAATATTTTAACTAAAAAATATGCACTGTGTATTAGCATAAAAAATTCTATGTTTCTCCTGTTAAGTGTAGTCAGTCCACGGGTCATCCATTACTTATGGGATATTAACTCCTCCCTAACAGGAAGTGCAAGAGGATCACCCAAGCAGAGCTGCTATATAGCTCCTCCCCTCTACGTCATACCCAGTCATTCTCTTGCACCTAACTAATAGATAGGACGTGTGAGAGGACTGTGGTTATTAAAATTAGTTTTTATTTCTTCAATCAAAAGTTTGTTATTTTAAACAGCACCGGAGTGTGTTGTTTTTTCTCAGGCAGCATTAGAAGAAGAATCTACCTGAGTTGTGTATGATCTTAGCGGACGTAACTAAGATCCATTTGCTGTTCTCGGCCATTCTGAGGAGCGAGGTAACTTCAGAACAGGGGACAGCGGGCAGGGTTCACCTGCAAGGAGGTATGTTGCAGTATATTATTTTCTAAGGAATGGAATTGACTGAGAAAATACTGCTAATACCGATGTAATGTAAGTACAGCCTTAAATGCAGTAGTAGTAACTGGTATCAGGCTGATATGTGTGTATATTTGCACTGAAGTATTTCTGGGGAATGGCACTTCACTAAGAAAATACTGTATATATATAACTTATAGCCTTTCTGCAGTGAAAGCGACTAGCAACAGGCTTTTTATTAACATTTCATATATTTATATTTAAAACGTTTACTGGCATGTTAATCGTTTTTTCTCTGAGGTACTTGGTGAAAAATTTTTTATGGGCATTATTTTCCACATGGCTGTCGTTTGTTTTGAATATAATCAGTTTACTGAGCTTCCCCACTGTTGTATTATGAGTGGGAGGGGCCTATTTTGGCGCTTTTACTGCGCAGTAGAAATTCAGTCACAAGTCTTCCTGTTCTCCCTGCATGATCCAGGACGTCTCTACAGAGCTCAGGGGTCTCCAAAACTAGTTTTGAGGGAGGTAATCACTCACAGCAGACCTGTGAGACTGTGCTTTGACTGTGAGAAAAACGTATATATTTTTATTGTTATCCGTTTTTGGTATTAAGGGGTTAATCATCCATTTGCTAGTGGGTGCAATCCTTTGCTAAATTAATGAATTTAATGTGAAAATTTGGTTTCTATAACTAATCCGGTTCATTGTTATTTCAACTGTGACAGTTTTGTGTGCTTCTTAAAGGCACAGTAACGTTTTTTATATTGCTTGTAAATTTATTTGAAAAGTATTTTCCAAGCTTGCTAGTTTAATTGCTAGTTTGTTAAACATGTCTGACATAGAGGAATCTCTTTGTGCAATATGTTCAAAGGCCAATGTGGAGCCCAATAGAAATTTGTGTACTAATTGCATTGATGCTACTTTAAGTAAAAGCCAATCTGTACATGTAAAGAAAATTTCACCAGACAACGAGGGGGAAGTTATGCCGACTAACTCTCCTCACGTGTCAGTACCTGCATCTCCCGCTCAGGAGGTGCGTGATATTGTGACGCCAAGTACATCAGGGCGCCCTTTGCAAATCACTTTGCAAGACATGGCTAATGTTATGACTGAAGTTTTATCTAAATTGCCAGAACTTAGGGGTAAACGCGACCACTCTGGGGTGAGAACAGAGTGCGCTGAAAATACTAGGGCCATGTCTGATACTGCGTCACAATTTGCAGAACATGAAGACGGAGAGCTTCATTCTGTGGGTGACGGATCTGATCCAAATAAACTGGATTCAGACATTTCAAATGTTAAATTTAAGCTTGAGAACCTCCGTGTGTTACTAGGGGAGGTATTAGCGGCTCTAAATGATTGTAACACGGTTGCAATCCCAGAGAAAATATGTAGGCTGGATAAATATTTTGCGGTACCGACGTGTACTGACGTTTTTCCTATACCTAAAAGGCTTACAGAAATTGTTAACAAGGAGTGGGATAGACCCGGTGTGTCTTTCTCACCCCCTCCTATATTTAGAAAAATGTTTCCAATAGACGCCACCACACGGGACTTATGGCAGACGGTCCCTAAGGTGGAGGGAGCAGTTTCTACTTTAGCTAAGCGTACCACTATCCCGGTGGAGGATAGCTGTGCTTTTTCAGATCCAATGGATAAAAGGTTAGAGGGTTACCTTAAGAAAATGTTTGTTCAACAAGGTTTTATATTGCAACCCCTTGCATGCATTGCGCCTGTCACGGCTGCGGCGGCATTCTGGTTTGAGTCTCTGGAAGAGACCATTAGCTCAGCTACATTGGATGAGATTACAGACAAGCTTAGAGTCCTTAAGCTAGCTAATTCATTTATTTCTGATGCCGTAGTACATTTAACTAAGCTTACGGCTAAGAACTCCGGATTCGCCATTCAGGCGCGCAGAGCGCTGTGGCTTAAATCCTGGTCAGCTGATGTGACTTCTAAATCTAAATTGCTTAACATACCTTTCAAGGGGCAGACCTTATTCGGGCCCGGTTTGAAAGAAATTATCGCTGACATTACTGGAGGTAAGGGCCATGCCCTGCCTCAAGACAGAGCCAAACCAAGGGCTAGACAGTCTAATTTTCGTGCCTTTCGCAACTTCAAGGCAGGAGCAGCATCAACTTCCTCCGCTCCAAGACAGGAAGGAACTGTTGCTCGCTACAGACAGGGCTGGAAACCTAACCAGACCTGGAACAAGGGCAAGCAGGCCAGAAAACCTGCTGCTGCCCCTAAGACAGCATGAAGTGAGGGCCCCCGATCCGGAAATGGATCTAGTGGGGGGCAGACTTTCTCTCTTCACCCAGGCTTGGGCAAGAGATGTCCAGGATCCCTGGGCGTTAGAGATCATATCTCAGGGATATCTTCTGGACTTCAAAGCTTCTCCTCCAAAAGGGAGATTTCATCTTTCAAGGTTGTCAACAAACCAGATAAAGAAAGAGGCGTTTCTACGCTGTGTACAAGATCTGTTACTAATGGGAGTGATCCACCCGGTTCGGCGGTCGGAACACGGACAAGGGTTTTACTCAAATCTGTTTGTGGTTCCCAAGAAAGAAGGAACCTTCAGACCAATCTTGGATTTAAAGATCCTAAACAAATTCCTAAGAGTTCCATCGTTCAAAATGGAAACTATTCGGACAATCTTACCCATGATCCAAAAGGGTCAGTACATGACCACAGTGGATTTAAAGGATGCGTACCTTCACATACCAATTCACAAGGATCATTACCGGTACCTAAGGTTTGCCTTCCTAGACAGGCATTACCAGTTTGTAGCTCTTCCCTTCGGGTTAGCTACTGCTCCAAGAATCTTCACAAAGGTTCTGGGTTCTCTTCTGGCGGTACTAAGACCGCGAGGAATATCGGTAGCTCCATACCTAGACGACATTCTGATACAAGCGTCAAGTTTCCAAGCTGCCAAGTCTCATACAGAGTTAGTACTGGCATTTCTAAGGTCACATGGGTGGAAGGTGAACGAAGAAAAGAGTTCTCTATTGCCACTCACAAGAGTTCCTTTCTTAGGGACTCTTATAGATTCGGTAGAAATGAAAATTTACCTGACAGAGGACAGGTTAACAAAACTCTTAAATGCTTGCCGTGTCCTTCATTCCATTCCACACCCGTCAGTGGCTCAATGCATGGAGGTAATCGGTTTAATGGTAGCGGCAATGGACATAGTTCCCTTTGCACGCCTGCATCTCAGACCACTGCAATTGTGCATGCTGAGTCAGTGGAATGGGGATTACTCAGATTTGTCCCCTATGCTGAATCTGGATCAAGAGACCAGAAATTCTCTTCTATGGTGGCTCTCTCGGCCACTTCTGTCCAAGGGGATGCCCTTCAGCAGACCAGATTGGACGATTGTAACAACAGACGCCAGCCTGCTAGGTTGGGGCGCTGTCTGGAATTCCCTGAAGACTCAGGGATCATGGACTCAGGAGGAGAGTCTTCTTCCCATAAACATTCTGGAATTAAGAGCAGTTTTCAATGCCCTTCTAGCTTGGCCTCAGCTAGCAACTCTGAGGTTCATCAGGTTTCAGTCGGACAACATCACGACTGTGGCTTACATCAACCATCAAGGAGGGACAAGGAGTTCCCTAGCGATGATGGAAGTCTCAAAGATAATTCTCTGGGCAGAGTCTCACTCTTGCCACCTATCAGCGATCCACATCCCAGGCGTGGAGAACTGGGAGGCGGATTTCCTAAGTCGCCAGACTTTTCATCCGGGGGAGTGGGAACTTCATCCGGAGGTCTTTGCCCAAATACTTCGGCGTTGGGGCAAACCAGATATGGATCTCATGGCGTCTCGCCAGAACGCCAAGCTTCCTTATTACGGGTCCAGGTCCAGGGACCCGGGAGCGGTTCTGATAGATGCTCTGACAGCACCTTGGACCTTCAAGATGGCTTATGTGTTTCCACCCTTCCCGATGCTTCCTCGATTGATTGCCAGGATCAAACAGGAGAGAGCATCGGTGATTCTAATAGCGCCTGCGTGGCCACGCAGGACCTGGTATGCAGATCTAGTGGACATGTCATCCTGTCCACCTTGGTCTCTGCCTCTGAGACAGGACCTTCTAATTCAGGGTCCTTTCAAACATCAAAATCTAATTTCTCTGAAGCTGACTGCATGGAGATTGAACGCTTGATTTTATCAAAGCGTGGATTTTCGGAGTCAGTAATTGATACCTTAATACAGGCTAGGAAACCTGTTACCAGGAAAATTTACCATAAAATATGGCGTAAATACTTACACTGGTGCGAATCCAAGAGTTACTCATGGAGTAAGGTTAGGATTCCTAGGATATTGTCTTTTCTACAAGAAGGTTTAGAAAAGGGTTTATCTGCAAGTTCTTTAAAGGGACAGATCTCAGCTCTGTCCATCCTTTTACACAAACGTCTGTCAGAAGTTCCAGACGTTCAGGCTTTTTGTCAGGCTTTGGCCAGGATTAAGCCTGTGTTTAAGACTGTTGCTCCACCGTGGAGCTTAAACTTAGTTCTTAACGTTTTACAGGGTGTTCCGTTTGAACCCCTTCATTCCATTGATATCAAGCTGTTATCTTGGAAAGTTCTGTTTTTAATGGCTATTTCCTCGGCTCGAAGAATCTCTGAGTTATCGGCCTTACATTGTGATTCTCCTTATCTGATTTTTCATTCAGACAAGGTAGTTCTGCGTACTAAACCTGGGTTCTTACCTAAGGTAGTCACTAACAGGAATATCAATCAAGAGATTGTTGTTCCATCATTGTGCCCTAACCCTTCTTCAAAGAAGGAACGACTTCTGCACAATCTAGACGTAGTCCGTGCCCTGAAATTTTATTTACAGGCAACTAAAGATTTTCGCAAAACTTCTTCCCTGTTTGTCGTTTATTCTGGACAGAGGAGAGGTCAAAAAGCTTCCGCTACCTCTCTCTCTTTCTGGCTTCGTAGCATAATACGTTTAGCCTATGAGACTGCTGGACAGCAGCCTCCTGAAAGAATTACAGCTCATTCTACGAGAGCTGTGGCTTCCACGTGGGCCTTTAAGAATGAGGCCTCTGTTGAACAGATTTGCAAGGCTGCAACTTGGTCTTCTCTTCATACTTTTTCCAAATTTTACAAATTTGACACTTTTGCTTCTTCTGAGGCTGTTTTTGGGAGAAAGGTTCTTCAGGCAGTGGTTCCTTCCGTGTAAAGATCCTGCCTTGTCCCTCCCGTCATCCGTGTACTTTTAGCTTTGGTATTGGTATCCCATAAGTAATGGATGACCCGTGGACTGACTACACTTAACAGGAGAAAACATAATTTATGCTTACCTGATAAATTCCTTTCTCCTGTAGTGTAGTCAGTCCACGGCCCGCCCTGTTTTTTATGGCAGGTCTAAATTTTAAATTAAACTCCAGTCACCACTGCACCCTATAGTTTCTCCTTTCTCGTTTGGTTTCGGTCGAATGACTGGGTATGACGTAGAGGGGAGGAGCTATATAGCAGCTCTGCTTGGGTGATCCTCTTGCACTTCCTGTTAGGGAGGAGTTAATATCCCATAAGTAATGGATGACCCGTGGACTGACTACACTACAGGAGAAAGGAATTTATCAGGTAAGCATAAATTATGTTTTTTAATGGTACATTAAAAAATGTAACAACAGAATTAATAAATGAATGTAGAACGATCTGAATATATAATTTGTAAGGTGCCGGCACCAAAAATATCAAGGACAGCAATTAAAAAACGTGTGCTAAAACAAATGGTAGAGCAATACCAAGGCTAAAAAATACAAGATACATAAAAAAAAAATACAAGATACATAAAATAAGAGAGAAAGAGAGGCGGCTACTGAGCTACTGAGAAAAGGTAAATTTATTCCATATAAAAAATACAGATAGGCAAAAAGCAGAAAAAATAAGACACTACATACCAAGGAGGGAACAGCAGACTTACATGTTTCGCGCACAATTGCGCTTAATCATAGTAGCTGAATACAAGCAAAATCAGCTGTGGTACTTAAAGGGACAGCCCACCAATCGAAAAGCTCTGTTTAATAATTGTATGTAAAAACAGATGTCACATCGGTGTGAAACTAAAGGGTGAGCTGTCTCAAAAATCACCACAGATCAGAAAATGTTAAAAACAACATTAATATACTAGAAATACTTGAGAAGGATCACAATCTGGCACTTAGACACTATATAATGAAAGCTCAATAATATTAGATTATATTATACATTATATATTGTATTAATTCATAATAAATAAATGGGTAAAGACATGCATATATATAAGCTTAAGCAAAAAGAGTTTTCAATAAAGTGTAATCATATTATACTTGCATACATACAGAACAATTCATTTTGTTAAGTTTTGAAAAGGAGATAGAAAGGAAAAAGGTAAAACTATTTTTCAGAACAAAATTATTGTTCAAAGTATCAAATACAATCATAGTAGTTCACATTAGTTGACAAACAGTCATAATTCATAATAATTTACAATAATTTATAGCTGACAAAATACTTTGTTTAATTTTAGGAAATTAGTTTATTAGTTCATAAACTGACCATGTTGTTCTCTAACCAACTCTAATATTTAGACTCTAACCAACTCTAATATTTAGATATTCATGGGATAAATCAGAAAGGAATACTAGTGTGTAAAAATATATACAAATGTAAACATGTACACACATATATATATATATACACATACACACATATATATGATGTGGACTAATGTATAGGTAATAAAGATAAATATTATACTAATATGAAAATATATGTATAACTATCTATATATAAAAAACACTCACATGTTTATTCTAGTCCACAAAATATCTCATGTCCCATTCCAGATTCATTCCCAGAGGAGACCGAGTTTTCAATTTGTAGATCCAAAACAGTTCTTTTCTATCTAACACCTTACATATATCCCCCCCACGATAAGGGGTTCTGGCTATATCTATAACTTTGACTTTCAACTTTGGTATATTTGTAAGGTGATAGAGATTGAAATGTTTTGCTACCGCTGAATCCTTATTTAAGTTCTTAACATCCCTGAGATGTTCCCTAGCCTGGTCCCTGAGAGATCTGCTCGACTGACCCACATATTGGGCTCCACAGAGCTGACAATCTAATAGATAAACTATATTACTAGTAAGACATGTGGCATAGAAATTAATCTCAAAGGAATCCTTAGTCGTATTGCTATGGAAACTCCTTGTGAAGTCCATAACCTCACAACTGAGACAGTTAGAAAGATGTGCCCTGAAGTTGCCTACACCCCTGAGCCAGTTGTCACTGGGTTGGGTATTTGATCTCACCAAACTAGGTGAAAGTTTGGAAGCTAGTGTAGGTGGCTTCTTGGCAACAAATCTACAATTTTTTATATAGGACTTTAATATATCGTCACCCTTTAATACATGTAAGTGTTTCTTTAAAATAGCACATATTGAGTTGTACTGCGGGGAGAACTGGGTAGAAAAAACCACACTCATCTAAGTAGTTCTTTTTACTTCTACTGGTGTGAATATTTCTATTTGTACTATTTGACTCAGATGATTCACCTTTTGTCTGTGGTTTCCAATCCTTAATTTCCTCAAATGTTTTGAGTAAGTTTTCACCATTATACCCTCTAGCTTCCAATCTAGTGATACGTTCCTTGCCACATTTGATATAATTATCCATAGTGCTCGCATTGCGTCTGAGCCTAATGAATTGGCTTCTAGGAATTGATTTCACTAGATGGGAAGGATGACAAGAGGTGGCATGAAGGATGGTATTACCAGCCGTCTCTTTTCTATATGTGCTAGACACAACCTTGTGGGTAATGGTGTCACCACGTAAATTAAGATCCAGAAAGTTAACACTGTCACGATGTATTTCACCTGTGAATTTTAAATTTACATCATTAGTATTTAGAGTTGTCAGAAAATCATGGAAAGGAAAATCCTCTTTAACTATAAAGATAAGATCATCTATGTACCTCATGTACAGAAGGATGCCGGACCTGAAGGGTTCCCCAATATCATAGATATGTTGGAGCTCCCACTTACCCACAAATAAATTTGCATAAGAGGGGGCAAATTTTGCCCCCATAGCTGTTCCTTGACATTGCAAATAAAAAACAGAATCGAAGATAAAATAATTATGGGTAAGTAGGAACTCCACAACCTCAACAACATATTGTTTCATTTCATCCGTATAGGATGTATTTCTTTTCAGGAAAAATTCCAAGGCCTGGCATCCCTGCACATGAGGTATAGAAGAATACAAAGATGTAGCATCTATTGTAACCCACTGATAGCCTGTGTGCCAAACAAAATCATTTAAGATATCCAGCAAATGACCTGAATCCCTGGTGTAACTGTAGAGATTACTGACCAAGGGTTGTAATATGCTGTCAATCCATTCAGACATAGGCTCCAAAAGGGAGCCTATGCCTGAAATGATTGGACGGCCAGGTGGGGACAGAAGACTCTTATGCGTTTTCGGAAGGTAGTGAAAGATGGGTGTGATGGGATGTGTTGGTAAAATATGTTTAGATTGATCTGTTGTGGAAATCCCTAAAGAGACTGCCTCTTCAAGAAGTTTAAGAAGTTGTTTAGAAAAAATGAGAGTAGGATTAGACTCTAGTTTTCTGTAGGTATTAGTGTCAGAAAGCTGTCTATTGGCCTCTAATAAGTAATCTGACTTATTGAGAACAACAACATTCCCCCCTTTATCAGAGTTGCGTATTACAATGTTGTCATTATCAGCCAGATCTTGAATGGCTAGTCTCTCCTGGGCAGTTAAATTCTGTCTGATTCTGACATTGGAGGATTGGCAATTTTCCTCCAATTTCAAAATATCCTCCTCCACCCGCTTATGGAAGGAGTTCAAAAAACTGCCTCTAAAGTGCCTAGGGTAAAAACTAGATGTATGTTTGTATGGAATTGGAAGAGAAACCTCATGTTGCCCATCTGAGGTATTACTATCAAAATTATTAAGAGTTTCAATTAAGCCAATATCTGCAAAGGAAAACATTTTATTCCAATCAACATTAACATTATCGTTACTGGTTACAACATCACAAGCATCATTAGTTACCCTATGTTCAGAATCATGAAAAAATCTTTTGAGTGTCAACTTCCTCACAAATTTATTTACATCTATGAGAGTCCTGAAAGCTGAAAATTTGCACGTAGGTGCAAATCCTAGACCCTTCTTTAAGACTTCCTCATGTTGTGGTGTAAGTTGCACATCAGACAGATTTATGATATTAAAAGTTACTTCTTCTTCTGTGACTTGGATTGTTTGCCTGCATTTCTTCCTTCTGGATCTTCTTGTCCTCTTTCTAAAGGGATGATGGTTTGGTTACGAGTTTTCGGACGAACCGTCAAATCTTTCCCACTCTTGTTTTTCTTGGAAGAGACCTGTAAAGACAAAGAAGAGGGATGGGGAGACACAGGAACTGGGAAGTATTCACTGGATTCAGAAATGTCTGAGTTGTGATCAGTAGACTCTGCTTCTGTTGATGAGAAGTATACTCTGCAATCTTTATCTTTCTTTAGAATGGGTTTTAGAGGCTTATTTACGTCTGTATCTGTGGTTTGTTTTTTTGAAGACTTTTTGTAGCGTTTTCGAAATCTAGACCAATCATACACTCTATTGTTCTCATAGTCATCCAAATCACGTAGGAATTTGTTCTTCTTCCGTGCAGCAATTTCCGTATCAACTTTCTTAATCTTTTCTTTCATCTGTGTCTTTAATACTGCATATTGGTCATCTGTTTTACACTTCTTCAGATCCATCTTTGTGTTAGTGATCTTTTCTTTTAAACTCTCTCTTTTTCGTTCTTTATTCTTGACCAGTACCCCCAATAACTTTAGAGAACAATCATTGAGGGCAGTATTCCACTCATCCTGGAGTGCACTATCCTCTAGCTCAAAGCTGGGGTATTTTTTCAGCCTAAGGCCTCTGGGTACTCTCTGTGCTTCAATATAATGTGTTAAGGTCACAACATCCCACATAGAGCGTAGATCAGCAAGTAGTAGCTTTTCCAAGGTGTTAAATTGATGTTTAAGATCACCCTCAAATGTGGTACTGGTAGATTTTGTAAAGATATCATCAAAAAACTGTTTTCTGTTCTGTATGTCAAAAATGGTAGCCAGATTGCTACCTTCACCCTCCATGGTGTGTGTCTTATTAATAATATTAACTGCTAATATCAGTAGCTACTCATACAAAAAAAAACTAAAAAAAGGCACAATATTAATGGTCTGAGTGGGTCTACAAATACCAAAATGAATCAGGTCATATGTTGTAACCACTTCTATCAAACATGAAGGGTTAAATCCTCATAATTTTCCACTAAAGAATGCAATTTGAAGAGAAGACAATAGTGTGAAAACAGCACACATAAACTTTGATGTTATATTCAAACCGCAAAGAAATAGATCAAGTCCAATGTATACATTGAAATAGATGTAAGTTCAAATAAGTTCACTGAACAGGTGAAAGACAAATGCAGATAAATATATTATAGCATAGGCATATGTTCATGCAGCGTGGAGGCAGTAAGCAGGGAGTTAGACAGCTATGCAGTGGCATAAGATAAGCACATTCAGATAAAGACTCACTATTTCAAACCGCTAACTGCAAACACCACAATAGTCCTGTTGAAATGATTTCAATGAAAGTGTCATACCTGTTCAGCAGAATATTTCAGTTTTCAAGCGGTAAGTTATGTTTCTCCAGATTCAGTGTCACGGCGTCCGTGAGCGAGCAAGCACTGTGTTCAGTCCGGAAGTGACATGTGATAGTAGGTGTTGCTACTGAAAACGTCCGCCGGGTAAGTGGAAACTGTTAGAAGCGGACCCACTCAGTTATAGGGGGAAAGTATGGAGCCTGCCAGAAAAAAGCGGAGGACAGCCGCAAGCCAAAAGAGAGAAAGAGAGGCGGCTATTGAGCTACTGAGAAAAGGTAAATGTATTCCATATAAAAAAATACAGATAGGCAAAAAGCAGAAAAAATAAGACACTACATACCAAGGAGGGAACAGCAGACTTACATGTTTCGCGCACAATTGCGCTTAATCATAGTAGCTGAATACAAGCAAAATCAGCTGTGGTACTTAAAGGGACAGTCTACACCTTAGTCATCCTAAAGTCTTACCTTAGATTAAGCTGCAAATAGTCTCCTGCATCTTTTCTATATCATGCAGCAGGAATGGTAAAAAAGTTATTTTAAAATTGATATTGTTTCTGGCCACTTTGAAATGGCTGCTAAGCTCCACCCACCGATGACATCTCGATCAGGGCTGCATCTATGCACTCTGCTGAATAGCATTGAAAGTCTGTTGAATCCAACTAGTGAACATTTTGTGATTGGAAGCAATATGCAGCCCAGATTGTGATGTCATCAGTGGGTGGAGCTTGGCAGACATTTCAAACTGGCCAGAAACAATATTCATTTAAAAATAACTGTTTTACCGTCCCTGCTGCATGATATAGAAAAGGTGCAGGAGACTATTTGCAGCATAATCTAAGGTAAGACTTAAAGAAGATTAAGGTGTAGACTGTCCCTTTAAAGGGACAGCCCACCAATCTAAAAGCTCTGTTTAATAATTGTATGTAAAAACAGATGTCACATCGGTGTGAAACTAAAGGGTGAGCTGTCTCAAAAATCACCACAGATCAGAAAATGTTAAAAACAACATTAATATACTAGAAATACTTGAGAAGGATCACAATCTGGCACTTAGACACTATATAATGAAAGCTCAATAATATTAGATTATATTATACATTATATATTGTATTAATTCATAATAAATACATGGGTAAAGACATGCATATATATAAGCTTAAGCAAAAAGAGTTTTCAATAAAGTGTAATCATATTATACTTGCATACATACAGAACAATTCATTTTGTTTAGTTTTGAAAAGGAGATAGTTTATCTATTAGATTGTCAGCTCTGTGGAGCCCAATATGTGGGTCAGTCGAGCAGATCTCTCAGGGACCGGGCTAGGGAACATCTCAGGGATGTTAAGAACTTCAATAAGGATTCAGCGGTAGCAAAACATTTCAATCTCTATCACCTTACAAATATACCAAAGTTGAAAGTCAAAGTTATAGATATAGCCAGAACCCCTTATCGTGGGGGGGATATATGTAAGGTGTTAGATAGAAAAGAACTGTTTTGGATCTACAAATTGAAAACTCGGTCTCCTCTGGGAATGAATCTGGAATGGGACATGAGATATTTTGTGGACTAGAATAAACGTGATTGTGCATTATATATAGATAGTTATACATCTATTTTCATATTAGTATAATATTTATCTTTATTACCTATACATTAGTCCACATCATATATATGTGTGTATGTGTATATATATATATATATATATATATATGTGTACATGTTTACATTTGTATATATTTTTACACACTAGTATTCCTTTCTGATTTATCCCATGAATATCTAAATATTAGAGTTGGTTAGAGCAGTGATTTTTAACCTTTTTTTTGCCGTGGCACACTTTTTTACATTAAAAAATCCTGTGGCACACCACCATCCCAAAATTAAAAAAAAATCACACATTGTAGCCTAATACAGCATATATATATACACATACACACAAACACACACATACTGTATGTATTGTGCTGTTATGCCATGCCTCCTACAAACTACCCCTGCACTGGGAGTAAAAAACAAGCAAAGTTTAAAAAATATGTCACACTGTTGTCAGTCTGCCGTGGCACACCTGAGGGTCTCTCACGGCACACTAGTGTGCCACGGCACACTGGTTGAAAAACACTGGGTTAGAGAACAACATGGTCAGTTTATGAACTAATAAACTAATTTCCTTAAATTAAACAAAGTATTTTGTCAGCTATAAATTATTGTAAATTATTATGAATTATGACTGTTTGTCAACTAATGTGAACTACTATGATTGTATTTGATACTTTGAACAATAATTTTGTTCTGAAAAATAGTTTTACCTTTTTCCTTTCTATCTCCTTTTCAAAACTTAACAAAATGAATTGTTCTGTATGTATGCAAGTATAATATGATTACACTTTATTGAAAACTCTTTTTTCTTAAGCTTATATATATGCATGTCTTTACCCATGTATTTATTATGAATTAATACAATATATAATGTATAATATAATCTAATATTATTGAGCTTTCATTATATAGTGTCTAAGTGCCAGATTGTGATCCTTCTCAAGTATTTCTAGTATATTAATGTTGTTTTTAACATTTTCTGATCTGTGGTGATTTTTGAGACAGCTCACCCTTTAGTTTCACACCGATGTGACATCTGTTTTTACATACAATTATTAAACAGTGCTTTTCGATTGGTGGGCTGTCCCTTTAAGTACCACAGCTGATTTTGCTTGTATTCAGCTACTATGATTAAGCGCAATTGTGCGCGAAACATGTAAGTCTGCTGTTCCCTCCTTGGTATGTAGTGTCTTATTTTTTCTGCTTTTTGCCTATCTGTATTTTTTTATATGGAATAAATTTACCTTTTCTCAGTAGCTCAGTAGCCGCCTCTCTTTCTCTCTTTTGGCTTGCGGCTGTCCTCCGCTTTTTTGGGGGGGCAGGCTCCATACTTTCCCCCTATAACTGAGTGGGTCCGCTTCTAACAGTTTCCACTTACCCGGCAGACGTTTTCAGTAGCAACACCTACTATCACATACATAAAAAAGTCTGTTATCGTATACAGTTCATATCAACTTGGCCACATTGGGAGGAATTGTATCGTATGCTTCTTATTGGATCAGTGGTGTTTACCGTACTGACGTGTAGGGTTACCGTCCTCAGGTATTTGAAAATCCTGTATGGTAAAAGGATTGTTGCGGACCTAAAAGGTAAGTGGATCCACTCCGGCGATGATATCTTATGCGGTGTAGGTGGCAAACAATGTTAATAGATATTTTGGAGTTGCAAAGTTACCAAATCCTATTCCGTCTGAAGAATAATTGTGGTGCTTCCACTCCGTTGCAGGTAAGTCCTGGGGCCGAGGTATTTGCTGGCAGCCGAACCTTCTCTTGCGGGCTGTACCTCCAGGTCCTATTACCTGTTCCGGTGTGAGGGGTCACAAGTAAAGAGTCCGTAAGATTCAAAGATTAGTAGTAGGGTTTAGTGAAAAACTCGGTGTATAGATCCTGGGTGAGGAATTACGCATATGTATGCACCGCTAGCAAATTAGACGGCTTTGATGCACCTCACCTACTATAACCAAAGTTCCCACTTCAAGTATACTGATGAGCAATCTACGCGTTTCAGCCCCATAAGCCTTTATCAAGATGCTCATAGTGATATCGAACAGATTTAAATATCCTCATGTTATTCCTGATAGGTCGATTATTAACTCCCACAGGGTGTGTTGCAATCAGGGATCAGCTGTCTTATTGTTGCACTTTATGGTTGGCTTTGATTAACATATAATGTGTACATTTTGCATAACATTTATATTACAATTTGCATAACATTTATAAAACATTTATAAACATAGAATGTAAAAAACATAAAATATGAAAATAGGAGCATACAATATGTTTTTGCTCAACTAAGAATATTAGAGAAGATGTCTCATATATTGTTTCATTATGTCAAATTAAATGTGTATATATGTACTTCTTGCAACTAATGTTTCTAAGTGTGTATCAGCTACTGAAATAGAGAATCTATGTGGTTGAGTCTATTTAGTTTATAGACTAGAAATCTTAAGATAGTTTCTCAGGTTGAAAATTGAGAGTATAAGCTAAAATAAAAATAAGGGAATAAGAGGTCATGTAAGTGCAGAGTAAGGGGGTAAGATCTTGTAATTAAAAATTTTAAAAAAATTATATTGTGCTTTTAACAGTGATGGTCAGCAAAGGTATATGTAAAAAAAAGTGCCAATATGAATCGAATTATTAATCGAATTATTTGGGCAAGATAGTGAACTGACGAGCGAAATATTATTAAGATCAAGTATTGATGATAATATTTTGACTTGTGATATATCCATTTAGACTGTAGTTAGAGAATGCATTTTATAATAAAAAATTGTGGTTGTAATACCAACGATAATAATTAATAAACAATTAATGAAGAACTAGATGAACTCTCAGAGGAGTGTGCAGGATCTATCTGGACCTTAATATAATTAAAACTAAAAATAACAGTGATATATAGAAAGTGAATGTAAGTGATGTGCAGTGTTAAACTTATTTATCTAGGTAGGTGTCTATGTTTAGAAATCTAGTGAAAAGAGATATGATCAAAAGAGAAATTATGATCAGAAATAATTGGCGACTTTGTTAGTGTGAGAATTTATTAGATTCTGCAATAGAGGGACATGATCCTCAGATTATGCAAGTAATGATTCAATCATTAGTATCTATATATCTAGAGAAATGGTGAAATTTGAGAGAGTACTAATTCTATAGTGATTCTATAAGTGCACTTTAACCAAATAGTATAAGAAGGATTATGTGTTTAGGTTTATTTTAGATTAGATAAGAGAATTTAAATCTAGTTCAGAGTTAAGACCGTCTGGATAGAGTGTATTATAATGAAATATATATTCTGCTTCCTTTTTGGTGAGAAGGGTGTTCATGTTTCCTCCCCTTTTATTTAGCATGAGTTTTTTTATACCCCCAAATTTAAAGTGTTTTAAATCACCCTGATGAACTTCTTTGAAGTGAGAATAAAGTTTAGTGTCTGAAGATTCGTTTTCTATTTTCAACAAATGTTCTCGAATCCTATCTTTTAACATTCTACTTGTTTGACCAAAGTAAAGAAGTTTGCAAGAACACTGTATACAATAAATGATGGTTTTATCTGTGCATCTGATTATTTCTTTTATTTTAGTGTAATATTTGGTTTTGTGGGATTTTAGTTCTTTGAGCTTTGTACTATACTGGCAAGATTTACAATTAATACATGGGTAATAGCCACAAAGTTGTTTGCCTAAAAGGTCTCTATCCAATGTTTGATTGTCATTCTTAAATTCACTAGGTGAAAGTATCATTTTTAAGTTTCTTGCTTTCCTGAAAATAATATCCGGTTGGTTTTTTATATTGTGCCCTAAAATATGATCTTGTTTTAAAAGATACCAATGTTTTTTTTAAAATTTTCTAATCTCTAAATGTTGTGAGCTGAAGTCTGTTATGAATGGTATAAAGAGGTCATCATGGTTGTTATTTAGGTTATTGGATTTTTTCTTTGATTTGATTGTTAGTAGTGTATCTCTATTTATATTAGCCACTTCATTTTGAATTTTTTTAATAGTGTTAGGGTCATATCCTTTTTCTATAAACCTATCTGTGAGAATTTGGGATTGTGACTGATAGCTGTCTAGGGAGGAACAGTTTTTCTTGATCCTCATAAATTGACTTTTGGGGATATTAGATTTCCATTTCGTTAGATAACAACTTTCAGAATGTATATAATTGTTGGCATCTATATCCTTAAAGTATGTTCTAGTCTGTATTAGGTTATTAATGATCTCAATTTCAATGTGGAGAAAGTGAATTTTACTGCTACTGTATTCATGGGTAAAAGATAAACCCATGTCATTCTTATTTATATCAGTGATAAATATGTCTAATAATTCTGTGTCGCCCTTTCATACTATGAAAATGTCGTCAATGTATCTGCAATAGTGCACAAGGTTCGCCCCCCATGGGCCGTTGTTAATATGAAGTTCTTCAAAATGGCCCATGAAAAAGTTAGCGTAACTGGGACGAACCTTGTGCCCATTGCAGTACCCTTTGTTTGCAAAAAAATTTCATCATTGAACACAAAGCTATTGTTGGATAGAATAAATTCTATACAATCTAGAATAAATTTGTTTTGTATTGTTGGAAGTTTTTCGTCCCTATCAAGATATACTTTAACTGCTGATAAACCTAAATTATGGGAAATGTTGGTGTAGAGTGAATTAACGTCATAAGTGACGAAAATATAGTTATCCTGCCAGACAAGGTTTTTTATTAGATTAAGGAAGTGTGTTGAGTCTTTTAGATATGATTGTAAATTAACCACATATTTCTGCAGATAAAAATCTACATATTGTGATAAATTGCTAGTAAGTGATTCTATCCCTGATATGATAGGGCGGCCAGGTGGTCTGGTTTTATGTTTGTGCACTTTTGGTAGAAAATAAAACGTGGGGGTCTTAGGGTGGGTTATGATCAAAAAATTAAGTTCTTACTGGTTAATGATGCCCTCTATACTGGCATTCTTTAAAAGGGTGTCTAATTGTTTTATTTGTTTCTGAAGGGGATTCATTGTTAGCTTTTTATATGTGGTTTTGTCATTTAAAAGTCTGTTTGATTCTTCTATGTAATAGTCAGTATCCATGACTACGATTCCTCCCCCTTTATCCGCCGGCTTAATCACTATCTCTTTATTGTTTTTTAGTTAAGTTAATACTTCAAATTCTTTTTTGGTTAGGTTGTTCTTTAGTGGTTTGGTCTGGTCCAATGATATAAGATCTTTCTTAATATTTTGTTCATAGAGTTTAATATGTTCACTTTTCTCATTAGTTGGATAAAAAACAGACTTAGGTTTATACTCTGTATGTAAATAATGATCTTTATCAATTGTTGATTTGTATTGAACAGGGTTTTTTTAAAAATATCTTTTTAGAGTAATCTTGCGTATATATTGATTTATGTTGATTAATGTTTGGAATTTGTTCAATTTACATGAGGGGGCAAAAGTGAGGCCTTTATTTAGGACTTCTTCTTGTTTTTTATTCAGAGTCATTTTACTGATATTAAAAATGCCAGATTTGATGTCTAATTTGGTTGGGGTTATCTTTTTATTGTTTTGTTTAGAGGTTCCTCTCCCTCGTCTGCCTCTAGTCTTCTTTTGTTTCGTGGATTTCTTTGTGTTTTTGCCAATTCCTGAAAGTTTTTTGAGGGCCCCGCTTTTGCGGGGGAGTAACCTAAAAAAGGTGTCTCTATTGTTGAACTGTTTTGTTTGTTGTTCTCATGATTACCATTTGTGTAAACTCTATGCTGATTAGGTGTCTGTAGTAAAGGTTCATATCTATTTCTTAGAGGAATTCTCCAATTATGATTAGTGTTATCTCTTTGATGGAGATTTTCTCTGTAGTGAGAAGAGTCATTTCTTCTGGTATAATTAGTTTCAGGTTGGTAATTGTAATGATTAGATCTGTAGTTATTAGTAGTTTGTCTATTCATAAACCTATCACGTTCATATGGTTGATTTTGCTGATATTGTGAAAATGTTGATCTGTTATGGGTTGGATGAGAATTGTAAAAGGTGCTTCTGTCATTGGAACTATGTTGAGCTAGGTGATTTCCATGTGTGTCTCTGTTTGTTTCATAATTATTGTGCCTATTCCTGTTCCAATATTGATATTTTCTAGTAGGAGTGTAATTATGTTGTATGTTCCTATATGTGTGTCTTACCATATTTACATTAGATTCCCTCCAGGTTGGTTCATTATAGTTATTCTCTATTTTATTACGATTTTGGTAATCAGTCTGTACTCTTTTTGGATATTGGTTATCTACAGTATTTTTTTGAGGGATTGGGTAATTAGATCTATTATGTGTTTTTAGGTGATTTTTACTAAATAAAGAGGCGAGATCTTTCTTAGGGTTAATTCTAATGTTATCTGCTATTGTATCTACATTTTCACTAGATATTGGTTCCTCATTTGAAATGACATTATCCTCAGTTTTTTTGTAGTCCTCTAAATCTCTATTGAATTTAGAGTTTTTTTGAGTAATAATAATTTCTTTATGTTCAGAAAGTTTTTTTGCAATTTCTGATTGAGTTTGTTTATTATTATTATTATTATCGGTTATTTGTAGAGCGCCAACAGATTCCGCAGCGCTATAGTTTTCATTTATATCTAAATTATCAAGTTTATTTTTGGCTATTTCAATTTCTTTTTTAATATCACTAAGATGAATTTTCCTAGCTTTAACAATGACTTTCATAAGTCCAATTGAGGCCATTTCCAAAATCTCAAACCATTCGTTAGATAGTGTATCAGGTAAATTAAATGTGCAGCTTTTTTTCAGCCTTAGGCCTCTAGGCACCCTATTGAGATCAATGTAATTTTGTATATATTTAATTTCTAAGGTATGTTTGATCTCTTTCAATAGTGTAATCTCTAAGTCAGAGAAAATTTCATCTAAATTGGATACTATGGGGGTAGATGCAATATTTCTGAGGATCATGTCCCTCTGGGCAAAAATGTCCATATTTGGATAGATATGAATAAAAAAGATACAGTGTCTAACAATAAGATAGTTAGTGTAAATAAGGGCAATAGTGTGAACGTGATTAATTTGTAATTGTAATAAATTGTACTAATGTTCAAAATATATTGTGAAATGTTATAAACACTATGAGAGATAGATATATAAATCACATATAATGTTCATATAAATACTGAAGGTGAGGTGACTGAGAATCTGAGTGAAAATAAAATAAAATCAAATTAAAGAGAAAAATCCTGAGAAGTTATAATATACAAATCTGGCTAGTGGGGAGAGTGGATCTAAAACAGGAGATAAAAACAATAGCACAGAAAAAAGAGTTGTTAAAGATACTGACACTCTCAATCTCTAAAATGCTAACCCAGAGGTTGGACTATCTCCTGAAACCAACCACGAAGTGGAGACAAAAAACAGTTTATTGGGTAGCGCTAAATCAGCTTAGAGAGGGGGCATTTTGATAGTACCTGTGGTACTCGGTATATAAAATGGGAGACTTTTGTAAGTGACAATGTAGTGAGGGAGGTACCTAGAATGGTATGGAACGGACTAAATTGTCTAGAATGTTAGAGACAACAATATAAATTGTATCAGATGTGGAGAAACTTAATACGGGAAAAATATTTAAACTAGATATGGGAAAATGGGGTACACTTTCAACGTGATGTGTTTGGGTAACCTCAATATTTGAACTAAAAAATATGCACTGTGTATTAGCATAAAACATTCTATGTTTTTAATGGTACAGAAAAAAATGTAACAACAGAATTAATAAATGAATGTAGAACGATCTGAATATATCATTTGTAAGGTGCCGGCACCAAAAATATCAAGGACAGCAATTAAAAAACGTGTGCTAAAACAAATGGTAGAGCAATACCAAGGCTAAAAACTAAAAAATACAAGATACATAAAAAAAAAATACAAGATACATAAAAAAAAGTATACAGTTCATATCAACTTGGCCACATTGGGAGGAATTGTATCGTATGCTTCTTATTGGATTAGTGGTGTTTACCGTACTGACGTGTAGGGTTACCGTCCTCAGGTATTTGAAAATCCTGTATGGTAAAAGGATTGTTGCGGACCTAAAAGGTACTGTGGACTGTGGCATCTGGGGACTGAGAGCTTTAAAATGACACCCTGGAAGTGCCGCCGCTCCACCGGGATCACCCAAAACCGCCACCCCTATGTATTGGGATTATGTGAGACTGTGGCTCCTATGGAGGTGCCGGGCTGTCTAGAGGGGCGTGAATGGCAGAAAAATAGTGGGATTGTCCAGGGTCTTATCAAGATGAGCTGACTGTATAAAAGGAGTGTGTGTTTTCAATAAAATCAGTTCCTGTTAAACCTGAATGCTAGGCTGTCTAGTTATTTGGGTTTGCTCCAGCTACAATCACTTTTCCTGGGCTACATAGCAGCCTGTTCCAGGCAGAGGAAGGACACTCTGACAGAGCTACCTAGTCTGGTAGCTGGAGTCTGCCACAGGGTGGGACCCTGAGTACTGGTGCTGTCGGGCATCAGGGGTGGCTACAGGCTGTGGTCACTTGCCAGCTACATAGCTGCAATTGGCAGGGAGGAAGCAGGACCCGTTTTGGCAGAGCTACCCAGTCGGGGTAGCCGGGGGTATCCGTCACACCTGTCTTGTCCCTACCCTTTCATCCGTGTACTATAGCTTTGGTATTGTATCCCACAAGTAAGGATGAAATCCGTGGACTCATTGTATCTTGAAAAAGAAAAGGAAATTTATGCTTACCTGATAAATTTATTTATTTTTCGATCCGATGAGTCCGCAGCCCGCCCTGTTTTTTGAGACAGGTTATTTTATTTTTTGTTAAACTTTAGACACCTCTGCTCCTTGGCTTTTCCTTTCTCTTCCTAACTTTTCCTTTCTCTCCCAACCCAGTCGAATGACTGGGTTGGAAGGGAAGGGAGGAGCTATTTATACAGCTCTGCTGTGGAGCTCTTTGCCTCCTCCTGCTGACCAGGAGGCGATATCCCACAAGTAAGGATGAAATCTGTGGACTCATAGTATCGAAAAAGAAATAAATGTATCAGGTAAGCATAAATTTCCTTTTTCCGCCGTCTGCTTCCCAGCCTGTGGGTACAGCGGGTTAAGGGCGTCTTCACCGTCTTGTATACTGCCGGGGCGTAGACTTCTCAGTGTATAAATTACTGTGGTCTGCCGTCCAGACTCCTCTTAACCCTGTGTTTTGCGCCTTCCGTAGTCCGATCAGATAGGCTTGCCTCTATCAGTATGGCTCTCTGACATACAGACCGGCTCTTTTTCCGCTGCCTGGTTAGGGTAAAGGCACTGTCTGATTCAAACACATAGAGCTTTCAGGTGCTCAGGAGTGCCCGGGCAGGTAGGCATTAGCGCCTAAAATTGTGGTTCCGCGCCGGGTTTTCGTTCGTGCTAGTAGCACGCCAAGTTCCAGGCCATGAACCTATTACGGCATAGGAATCTCTCCGCTTTTGGGTTGTTCGAACAGCGCGCTCTCCGTGAGCGCTCACCAGCTCCGCATACAGCTGGCTCCTCCCACCAGAACCAGATCCACCCTGCAACTGTTATTATCCATATACCCACATCATACCCCTGACCCTGTACTTGCTCTCTTGTCCCTGTAACCACATCATACCTCTGACCCTGCAACTGCTCTGTCATCCCTGTACCCACATCACATCCTGACCCTGCAACTGCTCTTTCATCCCTGTAAGCACTTCATACCCCTTACTCTGCAACTGCACTGTTATCCCTGTAAGCACTTCATACCTCTAACCCTGCAACTGCTCTTTTATACACCTGACCTTGCAACTGCTCTATCATCCCTGTACTCATATCACACTCTGACCCTGCAACTGCTCTATTGTCCCTGTACCAACATCACAACCTGACCCTACAACTGCTCTTTCCACCCCAAAAAGAGAAATATATGTAGCAATCTGCAGAGGTTGACCTATAGCTCAGCCTCTTAATTTTGCTACAGCTGAGTTGAGCTTCAATGGGAAGGAGGCTCTGCAATCAGGAAACCGGAGTTGCAATGGGGGAACCAATGCTGCAGATGCTGCAGTGGGGTAGCCAGATCTTCATTAGGAGAACCGGATCCTTATTGGGGAAGATGGTGCTAACAGGTAAGTAAGTCTGTAATGCAAAGGCTTTGTGATTTTACAAACTTTTTTGTCAGATTAAATCAGACAGCAGCTACTGTAAATGACAAATAAAGGTTACTAGAGCTGCATTAAAGTGACAGTCTAGTCAAAATTCCATGATTCAGATAAGGCATGCAATTTTAAACAACTTTCCAATTTAATTTTATCATCAAATTTCTAAGCCCTTAAAGGCCACCTCTTATCTCATTGCATTTTGACATTTTTTATTAGTTAGACAGCGCTAGTTCATGTGTGCTATATAGATAAACATAGTGTTCACTCCCGTGGAGTTATTTATGAGTCAGTTCTGAATGGCTGAAATTCAAGTCTGTCAATAGAACTGAGATAAGGGGGCAGTCTGCAGAGGTTTATACACACGGTAATCACAGAGGTAAAAAGTGTATTAATGTAACAGTGTTGCTTATGCAAAACTGATGAATGGGTAATAAAGGGATTATCTATCTTTTTAAAACATTTTTGGTCCTTTAAATAATACAATTGTGACAAATGCAACCATAATTTTCATATTGGTTTACATGGCGCGCTATACACAATGCTCTGGATTACCAAATGGTGCGCTAATTATAGCAGTATAAAAGAAAATAAGCAGTATCGCTGGACCTCACTAACATTAGCATGCAACTTGATATTTCAAGTCTATGGTAAATCCTAGGCATGTGCGTGGGCAAAAAATCCAAAATCGAATATTTGAGGAATTTAGTTTCCCCGAATATTCATTGATCATCCTATCCGGTATTAATTTCTTCTTAAACAAAATGAATACTTAAGATTTGTCAAACATTAACATTCCTTTTCATTAAACCGCTGCAAAAAAACTCAAATACTTATGTAAACACTTTGCAGAGCACGCTAAGCTGGTCCTTTTCTTGCCTGAGCCTATCCCGCACTAACTGGAGGCTTAGCGCAGGCCGGGCTCAGACAACAAGGGGACTGGGTTAGTGAGCTCTCCAGCATGTTAAGGTATATGAGGATTTTTTAAGAAATCGAAGGAATATACCGACGAATTTGTCATTATTCCTTTGTTTTCTTTAAAATGACGTCTGTATTCTTTCAGATATTCATTTTGTGAAAACAAAACTAATATCCCTGCTTTGTTAATGAATATACAATTGTTACAGAACTAATGCTCATGTCTAGTAAATCCCATTTACCAGAGCATGGTTAGCGCGGCTGACATCACTCTAGTGAAACCTATGTTTCAAAGGATATCATGACCACGCTTTAGAGTGAAAGCCAAAACAACGCTAGAAGACATAGTGCAACTTGAGACAATGGGACCTATTTATTCCACCAGAAACACAAGTTATGAAGCAGGGGTCTAAAGACCACTGCTCCATAACCTGTCCGCCTGCTCTGAGGCGGCGGACAGACATCGTCGAAAATCAACTCGATCGGGTTAATTGACAACCCCTGCTGGCGGCCGATTGGCAGCGAATCTGCAGGGGGCGGCATTGCACCAGCAGTTCACAAGAACTGCTGGTGCAATGATAAATTCCGACAGCAATATCGGATCATGTCCGCTCGCACATTAATAAATAGGCCCCCTGAAGTAAAGTGTAAGGGGCCTATTTATCAAGCTCACAAGCGCTGCTGATGCAATGCTGAATACGGAGAGCGTATTGCTCTCCGCATTCAGCGAGGTCGGTCAGACCTGATGCGCACAGTCAGATCAGGTCCGACAGACCATTGTTAAATAGGCCTCTAAGGGTTCAAAAAAACATTTTTACAAAACACATCAAAAAATATTAAAATAAACTCTCATATATACACTTTTTAAATAACTTTTAACCATTTTTTGTGTTTTGAATAGAAAATTATATATATATATTTCTTTTTTTTTAAATAGGGATATGAAACACACTTTTTTTTTTTCATGATTCAGATATAGAACATGCAATTTTAAACAACTTTCTAATTTACTCCTATTATCAATTTTTCTTCATTCTCTTGGTATCTTTATTTGAAAAAGCAGGAATGTAAGATTAGGAGCAGGCCTATTTTAAGTGGGTAGATCTCGTTGAGCTGGTCATTTGAAAAGTAGATCTCAACAAAAAAAAGTGTGGGCACCCTTGATGTATAGTGTGTGTGTATATAAATATAGCAGAAAGTCAAAGAGAAACCCTTAATATTGTAACGGCAATCCTATATATGAAATGAAATGAAATCAAAAAAATGCAGTCCAGTATGTGTGAGGCCGTCAAAATGTACAGGCAATGCGAAGTCAAGGAATAATATGAAATCGGTACTTGGGAGACAGTCACACAGAGCTGACCACAGCAGACAGCTTATAGGAAAGTCAATGTGCTAAACAGCTTATCGTGCACTAATGAATCATCCATTAACTTCACTCACCAGTGTATCCTGGAGTGGGGGATCTTCCGGCAGTCTCAATGCCTATACCTCTGAAGGGGCTCCGAAAAGAACGCCAGGACGAAGCGGTCAACTTCCCAACCGCCTCAACTTATCCCAGCCAATGGCCTCCTTCGTCTAGGAATTACTCCTCCCCTCCGCTCCGCTCAATAGCACTGTGAGACTTGTGAGTTGTGAGTGCTTCAGCTGGCCGCTAGCCGCAAGTTGCAAATATACACAGACGGTCCTCACACATGCTCCAAAAGACCCACAAACAGCATAGATGCAGCCGGTAAACTGGAGGGTAGAAAATTTTCAAAGAGAACAAACCCAGCTGCATATAAAAACGTTCCTTTATTAATTTCTTGATAAAATTGGTGATACACAGCAAAACAGTGAAAGGTGCTGAGGGCGCAGCACTGAACGGCTTACATGTTTCGGAAATGATCCGTAGTCATAGCCTACAGTGCTGTGCCCCACACCTGTTTAAAACAGATTCAAACAAATGTGATTCGCTAACAATAAAAACACGCCCTCAGTCTAGACCCTAACACACCTGTTAATTAATATACATTGAATGTCCCTACGTGACCTATCCGTAAGTAGGTATACAACGTTATAGAAGATGCAGAGTGATTAAATGTCAAACACTAGTGTTTGACATTTAATCACTCTGCATCTTCTATAACGTTGTATACCTACTTACGGATAGGTCACGTAGGGACATTCAATGTATATTAATTAACAGGTGTGTTAGGGTCTAGACTGAGGGCGTGTTTTTATTGTTAGCGAATCACATTTGTTTGAATCTGTTTTAAACAGGTGTGGGGCACAGCACTGTAGGCTATGACTACGGATCATTTCCGAAACATGTAAGCCGTTCAGTGCTGCGCCCTCAGCACCTTTCACTGTTTTGCTGTGTATCACCAATTTTATCAAGAAATTAATAAAGGAACGTTTTTATATGCAGCTGGGTTTGTTCTCTTTGAAAATTGTATATAAATATAAACATATACATATACACTGATAAATAATTTATAATAAGCATGCTGCACTTTATAATGATACTGAGTATTTATACACTGACAGTGAGCACTCTGTGCTGTATAATCATGTCAGTTTCTATACACTATACCCCAGGGGCGGAACTACCATTGGTGCAACAGATGCAGTACCACCAGGGCCCAAGCGCTGTAGGGGGCCCATTGCATCCAGTTTATACATAGGAGTGTGCAGAATATTTACAATCCTAATGCAGGGGACCCTTTTATTAGGGCATATTTATCTATCATCAAAATCAATAGGGAGAGTAGCATGTATATTACTATTGCTTTCTACTCATTTAACTTGGGGGGGGGGGGGGGACAAAACAAAATTTTGCACCAGGGCCCACATGATGAGCATGTGAGTATATATATTCTGATGAGTATGCTGTGCTGTATAAAGATGTCAGTTTCTATACACTATACCCTGAGGAGTACACTGCGCTGTATAAATATGATGAGCATGTGAGTATATATATTCTGATGAGTATGCTGTGCTGTATAAAGATGTCAGTTTCTATACACTATACCCTGAGGAGTACACTGCGCTGTATAAATATGATGAGCATGTGAGTATTTATATTCTAATGAGTATGAGGTGCTGTATAAATATGATGAGCATGTGAGTATATATATTCTGATGAGTATGCTGTGCTGTATAAAGATGTCAGTTTCTATACACTATACCCTGATTAGTACACTGCACTGTATAAATATGATGAGCATGTGAGTATATATATTCTGATGAGTATGCTGTGCTGTATAATGATGTCAGTTTCTATACACTATACCCTGAGGAGTACACTGCCCTGTATAAATATGATGAGCATGTGAGTATATATATTCTGATGAGTATGCTGTGCTGTATAAAGATGTCAGTTTCTATACACTATACCCTGATTAGTACATTGCGCTGTATAAATATGATGAGCATGTGAGTATATATATTCTGATGAGTATGCTGTGCTGTATAAAGATGTCAGTTTCTATACACTATACCCTGATTAGTACATTGCGCTGTATAAATATGATGAGCATGTGAGTATATATATTCTGATGAGTATGCTGTGCTGTATAAAGATGTCAGTTTCTATACACTATACCCTGAGGAGGACACTGCGCTGTATAAATATGATGAGCATGTGAGTATATATATTCTGATGAGTATGCTGTGCTGTATAAAGATGTCAGTTTCTATACACTATACCCTGAGGAGTACACTGCGCTGTATAAATATGATGAGCATGTGAGTATATATATATTCTGATGAGTACGCTGTGCTGTATAAAGATGTCAGTTTCTATACACTATACCCTGATGAGTACACTGCCCTGTATACATATGATGAGCATGTGAGTATATATATTCTGATGAGTATGCTGTGCTGTATAAAGATGTCAGTTTCTATACACTATACCCTGAGGAGTACACTGCCCTGTATAAATATGATGAGCATGTGAGTATATATATTTCTGATGAGTATGCTGTGCTGTATAAAGATGTCAGTTTCTATACACTATACCCTGAGGAGTACACTACACTGTATAAATATGATGAGCATGTGAGTATATATATATTCTGATGAGTATGCTGTGCTGTATAAAGATGTCAGTATCTATACACTATACCCTGAGGAGTACACTGTGCTGTATAAATATGATGAGCATGTGAGTATATATATTCTGATGAGTATGCTGTGCTGTATAAAGATGTCAGTTTCTATACACTATACCCTGAGGAGTACACTGCACTGTATAAATATGATGAGCATGTGAGTATATATATTCTGATGAGTATGCTGTGCTGTATAAAGATGTCAGTTTCTATACACTATACCCTGAGGATTACACTGCACTGTATAAATATGATGAGCATGTGAGTATTTATATTCTGATGAGTATGCTGTGCTGTATAAAGATGTCAGTATCTATACACTATACCCTGAGGAGGACACTGCGCTGTATAAATATGATGAGCATGTGAGTATATATATTCTGATGAGTATGCTGTGCTGTATAAAGATGTCAGTTTCTATACACTATACCCTGAGGTGTACACTGCGCTGTATAAATATGATGAGCATGTGAGTATATATATTCTGATGAGCAGTGGTGGATCCAGAGCCTGGTCTCGGGAGGGGCACTTCCAGATTTTTTTGTGGCGGCGGACAGAAAATAATGAGTGCTTATAGAACAGACTGTTGGCACTTTATAAATAAAGAATAATAATGCCACCACACAACATACACAACACACAAATACTACAAAGCATTCACATACATGCAGGCACACACAGCATTCACATACTATAAGACACATACACTATACACACACATATACTATCCATACTATCACACACATACACTATACACACACGTATACTAACCTTACTATCACACACACACTATACACACACACATACATATACTATCCATACTATCCCACACATACACTATACCCACACATATACACTATCACACACAAACAATATCACACATATACTATAACACATACTATACAGACATTTACTATAACATACATACTATACACACATTTACTATAACACATATTATCCATACTATAAGACACATACACTATACACATACACACATATACTATCACACACATACACTATACACACAATACATATACTATAACATACACTATACACACATACACTATCACACACACACATATACTATAACACATACACTATACACACATTTACTATAACACACATACTATCACACATTTACTATCACACACATACTATAACACATACACTATCACACACATACATATTTATAATACACAGATTTATTAATGTATGTATAATATAGCAATTTTAGTTTAAGTGACAAGATAGGGTGTTGACCTGCACAAGAGTAGAAAGGGAGCCTAATAACACAATAACTATAAATACACCAAACTTTCTGATTTTTTTTCTGTTCTCATTGGGTAAGCTGCTGATAGGGTTAAACATAAAACTTATTTTCTATGTTGCTAAGGGCACATCTTTCCCTACTGTTTATCCAGAGTTAGTTATGCTTTGAAGAGCTTCCCCTTCATTTTCACTGAATTGTAGCCAGGAATGACAGAGGGAGGGATTTCACCAGCCCAACAGCAGCACTAGGAGGATCATTTAGCAGTGAGAGGGAATGATTATGCTGCCAAAATGATAGGCAGGGTAAAACAGCGGCATGAGTGCTGCAATGCCCTAGTGACTTCATCAGCAGTTACTTTTATGGAGAAGAAAACTTACACAGACTTGCAGATATATATAAAATCAAATTTATGAGCCACAAAATGTAATTCATTATTATTAATTAAGTGCCACATCACAACCCACAATTATATAATTAGAAATTTCATTAGCTGTAGCTGTGCAAGCCAGGCAGCCAGCCAGCCACCCCTTACCTTTTACGTGTGCTTCAGGATCAGGTAGATGCTTGCGTTTCCCTTGAAGAAACCTGTCTACACCGGGGAGGCAGGGACACTCATAGCAGGAGGGGCACCTTACCAGTGAGAGCCCTGCTAGGCAACGTTACTTGCTCAGATTAGACACCGACACAGGAGGGGCACCAAAGAGTGAGAGAACCTGCCGCTGTGCTGATCACCTTGCTGTGACACATTGCTCCCCGTCGGCCTCCTCTTTAGCAGGCAGCACGCTCCTGCTTTCACCCGTGACCACTCCTTTACACATACTCCACTTCACGATGCTATGCTATCGCAACTGTGCACTGTGCCGCTAACAGACTTTTGGCGCGCTGAGGGTTTCAGAATGATTGACGAATTTGACGCCTCCTGTGATGCGCCTTGATTGACAAGTGTGCAGGACCAATTAATTCAATTCACTGCCACGCTTGTTATAGGGAACATTAGCAAGCAGCAAAGTAGTGTGTGGGTTATTAAGAGGTGGGCGGGGATAAGGGGACCAGCAAGCGGCCGACTGGGCTTTGCGGCCCACCGGGCTTACGGAATAGGGAAGCCCTCTCTCACTATATTCTCGGGGGGCAATTGCCCTGTTGCCCCCCACCCCTGGATCCGCCACTGCTGATGAGTATGCCGTGCTGTATAATGATGTCAGTTTCTATACACTATACCCTGAGGAGTACACTGCGCTGTATAAATATGATGAGCATGTGAATATATATATTCTGATGAGTATGCTGTGCTGTACAAAGGTGTCAGTTTCTATACACTATACCCTGAGGAGTACACTGCGCTATATAAATATGATGAGCATGTGAGTATATATATTCTGATGAGTATGCTGTGCTGTATAAAGATGTCAGTTTCTATACACTATATCCTGATGAGTACACTGCCCTGTATACATATGATGAGCATGTGAGTATAAATATTCTGATGAGTATGCTGTGCTTTATAAAGATGTCAGTTTCTATACACTATACTCTGAGGAGTACACTGCGCTGTATAAATATGATGAGCATGTGAGTATATATATTCTGATGAGTATGCTGTGCTGTATAAAGATGTCAGTTTCTATACACTATACCCTGATGAGTACACTGCACTGTATAAATATGATGAGCATGTGAGTATATATATTCTGATGAGTATGCTGTGCTGTATAAAGATGTCAGTTTCTATACACTATACCCTGAGGAGTACACTGCGCTGTATAAATATGATGAGCATGTGAGTATAAATATTCTGATGAGTATGCTGTGCTTTATAAAGATGTCAGTTTCTATACACTATACTCTGAGGAGTACACTGCGCTGTATAAATATGATGAGCATGTGAGTATATATATTCTGATGAGTATGCTGTGCTGTATAAAGATGTCAGTTTCTATACACTATACCCTGAGGAGTACACTGCCCTGTATGGGCTCGATTTATCAAACATATTCTCCTTAATTTGCGCCTTAATTCACGCCGTCGTAATATATCTCCTATTTATCAATCAGAAATACTCAGAAAAATGTGCAAATACGACTGCAAAATTCTCGCCCTTCAATGTCCCTCGCCTAGGCGCACATTTGCGCAAAATAAAGCTTTAAAACGCCCTTTTCAGGGTGTATATTCAAGAATACGACCTACTTCTCTCCAAAATATATATTTATCATTATTTTGCGCCATTGGAGAGCCTAAAGTTCTCCTCCTAATACGACTACTAATGTTCTCCATGAAGAGATAGGAGAACATCTAATTTACTCCATATTTTCAGCGCCAGAAGATGGATTATTTCCTGATTTTGTCTGCAATTTCTTTAGCAAGGGGCCATGAAAATCGACGAAATGAACAGATTTTCCCAATACGTAGAAGGCAAAGAGTTCCACGAGTTTTTCTACCTCGTTGTGGACTACAGGCATTATCTGATTATCAGATAAAAAAAAGATTTCGCCTAAACAGGGAGAGCATACAAAATCTATATGTTCTAATACAGAATGATCTAGAGCCACAGACCAGAAGAACAAGGGCAATACCTGGAATGCTCAAGTTATTGGCAGTTTTGCATTTCCTAGCCACGGGCTCTTTTCAGGCTGTGTCCAGTGCAGTGGTTGGCATGAGTCAGCCTTCTTTTTGTAGACATTTGAGGACTGTCTTAAAAGCGATTTTGAAGCATCTAAATAAATTTATATATGTGCCAAGGAATGTACATGAATGGCACCAAGTAAAATCTGGTTTTTATCAAGTTGCCGGCATTCCAAATGTCCTAGGTGCAATAGATTGCACACATATTGCAATTCGACCACCAGCTTTAAGGGAGGAGCAATATCGAAATCGTAAACACTTCCACTCTCTCAATGTTCAAGCAGTATGTGACTCTAACCTTCGGTTTTGGGCAGTAAGATCAGGTTTTCCAGGGTCATGCCACGATTATCACATATTAAAGCAGTCGGCTTTATTTGCAGCATTTGAACGTGGAGAGATGCCACACGGTTGGCTATTAGGTGAATATTAAAATTTTTATATTTATTTATAAAATGTCATATTTGAACCTCATAAACCTGTAGTTACATGTAGCTAATTTGTAATTTTATTATATTTTTGAAGGTGACAGCGGATACCCCTGTAGGCCTTGGCTCTTGACACCTGTACCAATACCTCATACACGGTCAGAAATCAAGTTCAACTAATCTCACAGGTCGACAAGGAGTGCTATTGAGCGTACATTCGGGGTACTGAAAATGAGATTTCGGGTGTTGGACCGTTCTGGTGGTGATCTACAATATTCCCCAGAGAAATGTAATGACATAATTCTGGTGTCATGCATAATGCATAATATAGCTATTTCCCAAGTAAATATAGATGAGGTGTGTCTGGAGGATGTGCCAGAAGATGTTTATGTTCCTCAGGAAATTGTCACAAGACATACCACAGGAGCTGGAGTGGAAAATCGTCTTAGAAATTATTGAACGATTTTTTAGATGTAAGTCTACTTAATAAAATTGTATTAACATGTTAATATTGTTTGTTCTATATTATTAATTACACCTTTTTTCTTTTTTTCAGGAAATTTTCTGATTGGATTCAAATACCTTGGTTTTTTTTAATAATTAAAATAGATAGAATTGTATATATATATATATATATATATATATATATATATATATATATATATATATATATATATATATAATTTTATTTTTTTATAAGAGAAATTAGATAGTTTGATACCAAAGTTGTGTTGTGTTATTTATACATCTATATATATATATATATATATATATATATATATATATATATATATAAATATATATATATATTTTTTTTTTTAAATAGAATTGATATAGTTTGTTACCAAAGTTGTGTTGTGTTATTTATACATATATATATATATATATATATATATATATATATATATATATATATATATATATAAATATATATATATATATATATATAGAGTTATATATATCTTTTTCTATTTTTGAATAAAAAATGAATACTTTGAAAAAAAAAAAAGTTTCGTTATTTACTTTGAATTAAAAATTTTTATTTAATAATATAAAAAACTTTATTAAACACAAAAAATTTACATCAGAACAGTGAACTCGAATAAACATTAACAAAGGTTATAAGTGCGTTAAATAGTTTAGAACCCATAACTTGAAGGTATATATGAACAATATAATTATAAATCAGGATGTCGTCTATTCAAGAACTCTAACTTTTTCTGATAATACTCCTTTTGCACAGTTAACTGTTCTTGAAGTATATTATTTCTCTGTTTTTCTAATTCTATCATTTGTTTAAAAAATTAATTTTGTTCATTTCTGAAAGACAATGCCATATCTGTTAATCTTTCAACTTCATTTGGTCTCTCCGGTTCATCTATCTGACATTGTTCTGCATCCTCAATCTCTTCCTCACATTCTGATTCGTCTACATGTGGTGTCTCAAGTTGTGTTGATGTTTGTCCCTCTATTTGTGTCTCATTATCATCATCCTCCTGACAAACTGTGTCAGTCACAAGTGGTTGTAATGTGATTTCTATTTCATCTATGAATGTAAATAAAAAAAATAAAAAAATAAAAAAATAAATTAAAAAAAATAAAAAAAAAGTCAATAATTACCATCAAATAATGTAATTGACGAATCCTGTATTGTTTGTAGTAATCCCCTGACACCTGTAACAATAAATACATTGATATTCATATATATGTTTTTAAATAAAATTTCTTTACATAAACAGAATTTTCAGGAGAAAAGTAAGAAACGTATTAATACATATTAATTACATTTCATTGTCCATTCTTTTCATTAATACAAATGATATTTACATTTTTGTAATATACTTTTACTTACTGGTAGTTTCTTCCCTGCATGGTATATCACATGAAGATGTTGAGGGTTGTTGATGTTCACTAGTCAACTCAGACTCAGATGGTAGGTCCACCTGGGCATTTTCTATTTCATTTTCAAACGCCTGTTCATGTTCTTCTATAGTACATATAAACAAAATAAAAAATAATTAAAATTAAAAAATTAAAAACTGAATATACAAAATACATGTTAAAGAAATAGTATAGTGTAAATTATTCTTTCATTATTCGGATAGAGCATGGAATTTCCAAAAAAATGTATAATTCAATACTATTATAATTTTTATATTTTCTTCTTTTTGGATTATCTTTCATTTCCAAAAAAAATAATCTAAGTTTAGAAGCGTGGCCATTTTTGGGTGTGACACCTGTTTAGCGCTTGAGGATTGGTTTCTTTTTAAATGTAGCCATCCAATCAACAAGCGGTATCCAGGTCCTCAACCAAAAATGGTCCTGCTTCCAAGCTTACAAGCAAACTTGGTTAAATACATATTAAAATCAAAAAATAAAAAATATTAATATAAAAAAATTATTACCAGGGTATGCTCTGTCTGAATCATGAAATATAAGTTAAGAATATACTATACTATTCGTTTAATAGCAATCAATTAGATATTTACCTCGAAAATCCATGGTATCTGATGGGACATCAAGTCCCACCACGACAGCATCCCCCATCCTGGCATACAGCATCTGTTCATAGTCGAGCAGTTCAGCCCTATATGCGGGGCCTCCACCAGTTCCTTTTGATAACTGCTTTTCCTTACATACTTTTTTTTTAATATTCTTACGAATATCCTTCACCCGCTTCCGACAGGCCCTGACGTCTTTAGGAAAACTACCCTCTGCTGACAAAGCACGACTAATTTGTTCCCAAATTGCCTTTTTTCTTTGAGGGTTGACAGATTTTGCTTGATAGCCGATAATAACATCATAATGTTCGATGACAACTTCAACTAAAATACAGTTCTGTCGATGACTAAACATCACACTTCGGCCACTTTTCGTCTTTCCAGCTAGTCCAGTAGCCATCGCAAATTTAGAGCAAAAAATGGCGCAAATAAGAATAGTGTCTTCGTTCAAAGTCAGAATAAAGTAATGAACAATTAGCACTAACAACTTTTGTTCCAGAACTTTACAGAAATGGGGCGTTATATGAATAGATTAATGAATAATTTAAATAAAATTAGTAACTGTAATTTGATTGCACAATTAGAATTTACTTTATTCCTATTGGTCAAATGTGTATTTTTTTCAAATTGATGTGTCTTTATTTTTATATACATTCTTTTTTAAAATTCGAAACTATTTGTATGTATCAATTGAAGTAACAACGAACATAGCCCTAAAAATAAATTTAACCTATGAAAACAAATGTATCGACTGTAGAAATATCGTCCAAGTTATTGCGCATTGTAACAATTGCCAGTTATCTTGTATCGACTGTAGAAATATAGTGCACGTTATTGCGCACTTTGTAACAACTTAAATGTAATCTATATTTATACAAAAAGATGTCACTAGTTTAATATTTTTTCTTTAATATTGATCAATAAATAAGTTTCTACTCGATTACTTATTTCTTTTAAACATAAATCATTTTTTTAATGGGTATATTTTAATGCGCAATTACAATAACAATTAGTTCCGTTATTGGGTGGAGTTTTATGGTTAGAGAGATACATACAGACATTGATGATGAATCGTTCCAAGAAGTTTTCCATCGGTGAATTACTGATAATCACCTATACAATGGAAAAGTATTTTCCGAAAAAAAGGAAGGGGATATTCACATTGGAACAGGATAAAAGAAATCCAATTTTATCAGAGATGGTTCGACGGGTCAGATGTCTGTCTGGCCATAATAGGACTAGAAAACAGTGCCTGAAGCGTTATAATGATCTAATCCGGAGACAATCTAAATTAAGGACCCTAATAAGAAGCTATGTTATGAAATGTAAGTATTGATGTAATAGTTGTGTATCAATTTTGTAACCTTGTAATCTGTCATTAATTGTTACTTTTTTACATAATCTTGAACTTTGTACCAAAAAAATATAATTGCAATTTTTGTATCCATTTCAGCTTTATTGCGGTTTGTGAAACAGTATTAACAATGTAATTGTTTCAGTCTGATGTTGTACTGTCAAATCGATTACCAATATAAATACAATTGTATTTCACTTTTTTACAGTCAAAAATAGAAAAAGGCCCCGTTATCTGCGCCCAATAAAATGGAATCCATCAAGTCCAGAAGCTGATTGTGATCCACTACCGACTGTTTTTCTGGAGTCTGAGGCTATAATTACAACAGGTATGAATATAGTTACTAAAATGTATAATATTAAGATAACTCATCATTGATATTAACATTTATATGTTAAAAATTTTTACAAAAAGGGAAAAAAAAAAAAGAGGCGACAACGTCGCAGAAGGCCAATGCCCATCATTGATGATGAATGTGACAATGAAGGTAGATTTAATTCACATATATCTTACAAATAAATAAATTTATTCTATTTAATGACTATAATCATATTAATTATAGACATGATTGAAGAAGATACAAACCAAAATGCCATTGAAGATATAATTGTTGAAGAGGAAAATAATAATATGATTCAAGATTCACCAAATAGCGAGCAACAACAAGACAATAATATATGTAGGTTCATATGTCTATTCAGTCACTCCTTATATGTCATTATTTTTAATAAAATTTATGTCATTATTTGTAATAAAATAGAACTTTTGTTTTAGTGAATAATTATTCAAAAGAGATATGGATTTCAATCAGCATTGTTCTATTACATAAGTATTCCTGTTCTAATTATTGTCTTTCAGCTATTCAAGATGAAGGACAGAACCTTGAACATGAAGAAGAACTGCAATCAAATTCATCCAATTTAACGGAATTTTATGATTGGAGTGAGTTCTTTTGTATCATAACAATCTTTAGCTTTCAGTATTGTGTGGAACAAAAGATGCATGTGCGTGTACACAGTATTATCAAGATGACATGCTTTTAAATAACAACAGAGGTGTAGATAAAACCTTCTAACAAGATATTAGTCTTTTGTCTGTGTTTCTTGTTAGCATTAGATAAAACACTATTTATCTTGTAATACTGAACTGAAATGTATTCAATTCATGACATAACTATTTTTCTATTTCTCATTGGTATAGTGCCTGAAGATCAAGAAATAACTATCAACAAAAAAGAAATTTTGGATACCCTGCTGGAAGTTGAAAATAATTTGATGAGGACATACATAAAAGTGCAAAACTTAAGAGAAAAATATCAATCGTTTTAATTATGCACAATAAAGCAAAACATTATTTCTTTTCATTTTGAAATAAAATTATTTATTTATTTAGTTTAAGAAAAAAAAAATTATTATGATGTGAAAATAACATTTATTTTGGGTTTCAATAAATCCATAGATTTTACAATTTAAAGGTGTGTGTGTGTTTATTTAATCCAAAACATTTAATTATTTTATTGTAAAAAAAAAAAAAAAACCTATATTAGTGCTGAGGGGGGAGGTGGATATAAATATAAGAGTTGGGTTAGATCAAAGAGTTGGGTTATATCTTTGAAATACATAAGCACATGTTTATATAAGTTGTTCAAAAGTTAATACAAAGATAAAATTTGTAATACAATTTGGAATGAGATCTTGATGTGCTTTCTTAAATAATATAAACATTGAAACAACAAATAATAAAGTAGATATCAAAAAATTGTGTTACTTTCAGCATTAAATTTTAATCTTACCATTGAACTTCTATCCCTTCAAAGATTTATATGTGAGAGAATGTGATAATATGATCACAATTATTATATTCAAATTTTGAATACATTTTTAGCGATTATCGGAAATATAAATAAAGTTTGTGTTTATTGAAAAGCACTATAGTTATATACATCGAATTTGTAACATTGATAACTGAACAATACAAATTAAAATGTAATCAATGATAATTCACATTTATTTCTCATATGCGCTTTAATTTAACACATTTTTAATAATAAATATGTCGCAAATATATGAATAACGGCGAGATTTATCAATGTCACGCCACATCTCGCCTTTGGAAAGTAACGTAGAAATACGACCCCTTTTATGATAAATAATGTCGCACATGTGCGCCTATCCGATGGCGATATGCAGAGTACTTGTCGGAGAACGGAACGGCGATCTTGAACAAAGTTTGATAAATCGAGCCCTATAAATATGATGAGCATGTGAGTATATATATTCTGATGAGTATGCTGTGCTTTATAAAGATGTCAGTTTCTATACACTATACCCTGAGGAGTACACTGCGCTGTATAAATATGATGAGCATGTGAGTATATATATTTTGATGAATATGCTGTGCTGTATAACGATGTCAGTTTCTATACACTATACCCTAGGAGTACACTGCGCTGTATAAATATGATGAGCATGTGAGTATATATATTCTGATGAGTATGCTGTGCTGTATAATTATGTCAGTTTCTATACACTATACCCTGATGAGTACACTGCACTGTATAAATATGATGAGCATGTGAGGATATATATTCTGATAAGTATGCTGTGCTGTATAAAGATGTTAGTTTCTATACACTATACCCTGATGAGTACACTGCGCTCTATAAATATGATGAGCATGTGAGTATATATATTCTGATGAGTATGCTGTGTTGTATAAATAAGATGAGCATGTGAGTATATATATTCTGATGAGTACACTGCGCTGTATAAATATGATGAGCATGTGAGTATATATATTCTGATGAGTATGCTGTGCTGTATAAAGATGTCAGTTTCTATACACTATACCCTGAGGAGTACACTGTGCTGTATAAATATGATGAGCATGTGAGTATATATATTCTGATGAGTATGCTGTGCTGTATAAATATGTCAGTTTCTATACACTATACCCTGATGAGTACAGTGCGCTGTATAAATATGATGAGCATGTGAGTATATATATTCTGATGAGTATGCTGTGCTGTATAAAGATGTCAGTTTCTATACACTATACCCTGAGGAGTACACTGCGCTGTATAAATATGATGAGCATGTGAGTATATATATTCTGATGAGTATGCTGTGCTGTATAAAGATGTCAGTTTCTATACACTATACCATGAGGAGTACACTGCGTTGTATAAATATGATGAGCATGTGAGTATATATATTCTGATGAGTATGCTGTGCTGTATAAAGATGTCAGTTTCTATACACTATTCCCTGAGGAGTACACTGCGCTGTATAAATATGATGAGCATGTGAGTATATATATTCTGATGAGTATGCTGTGCTGTATAAATATGATGAGCATGTGAGTATATATATTCTGATGAGTATGCTGTGCTGTATAAAGATGTCAGTTTCTATACGCTATACCCTGAGGAGTACACTGCGCTGTATAAATATGATGAGCATGTGAGTATATATATTCTGATGAGTATGCTGTGCTGTATAACGATGTCAGTTTCTATACACTATACCCTGAGGAGTACACTGCGCTGTATAAATATGATGAGCATGTGAGTATATATATTCTGATGAGTATGCTGTGCTGTATAAAGATGTCAGTTTCTATACACTATACCCTGAGGAGTACACTGCGCTGTATAAATATGATGAGCATGTGAGTATATATATTCTGATGAGTATGCTGTGCTGTATAAATATGATGAGCATGTGAGTATATATATTCTGATGAGTATGCTGTGCTGTATAAAGATGTCAGTTTCTATACGCTATACCCTGAGGAGTACACTGCGCTGTATAAATATGATGAGCATGTGAGTATATATATTCTGATGAGTATGCTGTGCTGTATAAATATGATGAGCATGTGAGTTTATATATATTCTGATGAGTATGCTGTGCTGTATAACGATGTCAGTTTCTATACACTATACCCTGAGGAGTACACTGCGCTGTATAAATACGATGAGCATGTGAGTATATATATTCTGATGAGTACGCTGTGCTGTATAAAGATGTCAGTTTCTATACACTATACCCTGAGGAGTACACTGCTCTGTATAAATATGATGAGCATGTGAGTATATATATTCTGATGAGTATGCTGTGCTGTATAAAGATGTCAGTTTCTATACACTATACCCTGAGGAGTACACTGCACTGTATAAATATGATGAGCATGTGAGTATATATATTCTGATGAGTATGCTGTGCTGTATAAAGATGTCAGTTTCTATACACTATACCCTGATGAGTACACTGCACTGTATAAATATGATGAGCATGTGAGTATATATATTCTGATGAGTATGCTGTGCTGTACAAAGGTGTCAGTTTCTATACACTATACCCTGATGAGTACACTGCGCTGTATAAATATGATGAGCATGTGAGTATATATATTCTGATGAGTATGCTGTGCTGTATAATGATGTCAGTTTCTATACACTATACCCTGAGGAGTACACTGTGCTGTATAAATATGATGAGCATGTGAGTATATATATCTGATGAGTATGCTGTGCTGTATAAAGATGTCAGTATCTATACACTATACCCTGATGAGTACACTGCGCTGTATAAATATGATGAGCATGTGAGTATATATATTCTGATGAGTACGCTGTGCTGTATAAAGATGTCAGTTTCTATACACTATACCCTGATGAGTATACTGCGCTGTATAAATATGATGAGCATGTGAGTATATATATTCTGATGAGTATGCTGTGCTGTATAAAGATGTCAGTTTCTATACACTATACCCTGAGGAGTACACTGCGCTGTATAAATATGATGAGCATGTGAGTATATATATTCTGATGAGTACACTGCGCTGTATAAATATGATGAGCATGTGAGTATTTATATTCTGATCAGTATGCTGTGCTGTATAAAGATGTCAGTTTCTATACACTATACCCTGAGGAGTACACTGCGCTGTATAAATATGATGAGCATGTGAGTATATATATTCTGATGAGTACACTGCTCTGTATAAATATGATGAGCATGTGAGTATTTATATTCTGATGAGTATGCTGTGCTGTATAAAGATGTCAGTTTCTATACACTATGAGGAGTACACTGCGCTGTATAATTATGATGTGCATGTGAGTATATATATCTGATGAATATGCTGTGCTGTATAATGATGGAATATCTTTACACAAACAGTGAATGTGCTGTACTGTATAGCGATATGAGCAGTGGCAGAACTTCCAGGGTTGAAAAGGTCATAGGTGCCACTGGGCCATGGAGCTTCGCCACGGGGGAGAAGGGGGGGTCAGCAGGTGCGACTGGGCCCTGGATTTACGACACTGCTATGATGGAGTGATTTGTAGCTGCGAGGGGCAGCAGAATTAAAGAGGTGGCTCACCGCCATTTTTGGTGTTTTTCAATACTGGTGATAACCAGGAGGCTGCAACACCCTTGGAACCGGTGTCTCCTCACATAAAGATCAGCAGCAGGGCAACACCTGGAAGTGCAGTCTGGTTTTCACTGGCCGGACAGAAGAGCAAAGAATATGCAGTGAGTGTGAAAGTAAATTTTTAACGTCACATTTATGAACTGAGCTTGTACATAACAAAACATGAGAAAAAAAACGTGCAAATAGCCAATGTATTGTATTGACTTTGCATCTGAAAACCCTGTGGAGGGAAAAAAATATGTGCTCAGTTCTTACCTTTTTCACAAGGAAATCGTTATTTTTATTGGTATATACAATTTTCTTATGGCCTACTCATGTATTTATATCCAATAATAACATGATATGGTGTAGAAAAGAAACAATGATGTAATGCACCAAAAGTGCCTTAAGTGTAAAATATTCTTTGTACCACACGCACCTTACACAATATTACAACACCTTGCAAAGTGCACATAAGCTGTCTAAGAGCTAGAAGGTTGTATGAAATCCTAGCAGCACTGGGCTGGATTACAAGTGGAGCACTCAAATTACATAAATTATAATTTATTGTATAAATAGCAAATGCTCTTTTTAAATATCAATTCCCCTAGACTTACTCAGCTTTCCAGAAGATTCAACCTTCAAATGTCAACTTTTGTTCATAGAAACATTTTAAACTCAGAACAAATGTCAACATTGTTTCTGGTATTTAAGTATATACCAAAGTGTGGAAAATGTTTGCTGAGCTTTAGCTTACAAAGAGTTAATACAATATTATATCAATCATATACAGTAATGCTAAATGTTATTTGTTTATCTGGTATCCATGGTAACAAGCTAGTGCAGAAGCTGATGATGGCACAGTATTCCATCACCTTATGATGTCATAGTATGCTACATTATCACTGTGTGCTTTAGGTAAGAGTCTTCACTGGTGCTATTGGAGGTGTAGTTGACAGCATTGGATTCTTGCTCTAATCAGAAGTATTCAGTGAATTCTTGTGATTTATCCTTCATAGAATTATGGCAGATGAGAATGTAAGTAGAATAACTGTTAATTTAATTGTTATTTCTTTAGAGAGAGCAAGAAATGGAATATATGTTACTGTAGGTTTTCACTAAGTACATCATGGTCTGCTCTTACAGTATCACAATATTCACTACTTATCCATATTATATTTCTGACCTCTATATCCCTTTAAATGAAGACAGATAAACACAATAGAAGTTACACATGAGACTGGGATTGTCCATTTAACAATATTCTTCTTATCTTGTCTTCTGCAGATGCTGAATGATGTTCTGTCTTTTCATGACCAGATGTTCCTCATTGACTTTAAGGTAATTAGATTAGTTAGCATTATCCTAATCTACCCCTAACCCACACTGTCTCATGCTATTACATTTCACTGTAATATTAAATAGAATACTGCAGAACCTTTCATTTCATTTGTGTTTCTAGTCTGAAATATATAAGGGATTGATGGATTTTAAATGATATCCCTCTAAATGGCGATATAGGCCAATAATTTACCGTTACACACTGGGCACAATACTAGAGGAAAAGGAAGGAGATGCAGAGGATGAAGAGATAAGTACACAATTTATCTAAGGTATGTTGTTGTGGAATGTGCTTATAGCCACTAAATGTTGTCTTGGGTTCTTGCCTTAAATTGTTGTGCCCCTAGCAATGCCCCTGCTCATAAAGGTCTTGTTAACCTCATATATATATATATATATATATATATATATATATATATATATATATATATATATATATATATATATATATATATATATATATATATAGATGTGGATTTAAGCTTTTTGTAAGGTGTGCTAAAAAAACAAATTTTGTATTTGTATTTATTTATATATATATATATATATATATATATATATATATATATATATATATATATATATATACTGTATACACACACAATTGAAACCTTTCTAGTTGAATACCTGAAATTATCCCCTTAAGGACTGTGAATTTCAGACTAAAACTTCCCCAAAAAAGAGCATGTTTAGCATTGTTGCCATCACTACATTTTAACAGAAAAAGAGCCTTGTGTTGTTTTTTAATTTACCTATTAAAACTATATATTTTTTAGTAGACAACCCAAAGTATTGATCTAGGCCAATTTTTGTATTTTCCATGTCACCATTTCTGCGCCAAATCCCATAAAATATTTTTTTTAACTGTTTCACAAACTTTAGGATTCTCACTGAAATTATTTACAGTTTGTGCAATCATGGCACAAATGGTTGTAAAAGCTTCTCTGGGATCCTCTTTGCTCAAAAATAGCAGACATATATGACTTTGCCATTGCTTTTTGGTTATAAGAAGGCCACTAATTGCAGCTGCAAACCACACTTTTATTATTCCCAGCAGTGCATTTTAGCTTTAATGTAGAGATTAACCTCCCACCTGACACTTCCCACCCCCAATCCCTACCTGATCCCTCTCAAACAGCTCTCTTCCCTCCCCCACTGGTCACCCCATCTTAAGTACTGGCAGACAGTCTGCCAGTATCCAGTTTTAGACCTTTTCTTTTCTTTTTTATTTATTATTATTTTCTTCAGTGTAGGATTACTCCCTTACTTTCCCACCTCACTGATCCCCCCAAAAAGCTCTCTAACCCTCCACCTTCTTAGTAATTTCTGCCATCTTAGGTACTGGAAGCTGTCTGCCAGTACCCAGTTTTTTATAATTTTTCTTTTCTGTTAATAAAAAAATACACACATTTTGTTTCTGTAGTGTAGCTTCCCCCCCCTCATTTACCCCCTCCCCCTCCAAGATAATTTTCCTACCGTCTATACACCCCTTCACTCTAGGATCCCCTCTCTCTCCTCCCCCCTCCCTGCCGCTCTCAGAATTTAGTTTTTCTGAAGTGTAGTGCATTATAAATTTTTTTTACAGTTAACGCTAGTTCATGTGTGCTATATAGATAACATAGTGCTCACTCCTGTGGAGTTATTTATGAGTTAGCTCTGAATGACTGAAATTCAAGTCTGTCAATAGAACTGAGATAAGGGGGCAGTCTGCAGAGGTTTATACACACGGTAATCACAGAGGTGAAACGTGTATTAATATAACAGTGTTGCTTATGCAAAACTGGGGAGGGGGTAATAAAGGGATTATCTATAATTGGTCCTTTAAATATTACAATTGTGACAAATGCAGCCATAATTTTCATATTGGTTTACATGGTGCGCTATACACAATTCTCTGGATTACCAAATGGTGCGCTAATTATAGCAGTATAAAAGAAAATAAGCAGTATCGCTGGACTGCACTAACATTAGCGTGCAACTTGATATTTCAGGTCTATGGTAAATCCTAGGCATGTGTGTGGGCAAAAAAAATTGTTCTGAATTCCAAAATCGAATATTCGAGGAATTTAGTTTCCCCAAATATTCATTGATCATCCCATCCGGTATTCATTTCTTCTTAAACAAAATGAATACTTAAAGGGATAGGAAAGTCAAAATTAAACTTGCATGATTCAGATATAGCATGTAATTTTAAGACACTTTTAAATTCACTTCTATTTTCAAATGTGCTTCGTTCTCTTAGTATCCCTTGTTAAAAAATGAATACACACATATCATTCTGACTCTGATAGTTGTGATAGTGATCTACCCCTTGCTGAGACCTATATGTCTGGCCTGTATAATAAGATACAATCACTGTGGACAATCCTTGTCAGATAGCTGAACTCACCAATACCTAGTCCATCCACAAAGTTGCTTTATTTTGAATATTGGGTTACAGCAGATAATAAGATACAGCAGATGAATGGTTACAGTATTTAAGCAGTCAAAAGTTGATACTGTTCGTAGCGTGCATTGTACATTAACATGTGTCCTTGTTACATGCAGGTTACATGTGGCCTGTTAACTGCAGCCATAACACAGGAAAAACATCATCGAACTACAAGGGCGGAGCATAACACAAAAGGGAAATGCATAATAGGTCTGAGGGAAGGTATCACAGAAAACAGGAGCGTTACCAAAAAAGGTCACTAGATTGCAGCACAGGTTAAAACATAGAGTAGCTTTGAGAAAATGGCATAGAAAAACTATATAATTTTTTAACTATATCAACATGAATATTAACAGAGGCTATGTCATATTCTATGTCCCATGGGGTGGCACACTCCCCGTCTGGCATAGTAAATGTCACTATATAGATTGTAACGGAAGTTATGCATAACAATGTAATTTACCTAGATGTCTTGAAGACCTGAAAGATATAAGGAGAACATACATATAATGCAACAACAACTATAATATAAGGCTTCAAGTTGTGTCAATTAAAGTTCCAGATACTTCGTTCTTGAAATCACAGGAAGAATCCAACAGCATATGTAAGTAAGTTTTTATAGTCCCTTGTCTTGCAACTTTCACCTCCACCTTACACCCCTTACCATCATCACTAGGAATGCTCTTTACAATCAGTCCCATGGGCCATTCGATTCTTTCAGCTTGCTGGTCCTTGAGGAGAACGAGATCTCCAACCTTGATGTTAGGGTTCAGACGTTGCCATTTCCTGCGTCCATGCAGAGTAGAGAGATACTCCATCTTCCAATGATTCCAGAAGCAGTTGGCAAGGTGTTGTACTCACTTCCACTGATTGTAGCACAGATATCCTGTTTTAAAGTCTCCAAGTGGAACAGGAACAGACCCAAGCTTCTGGATAAGAAGAGTAGCTGGAGTAAGGAGAGTTAGGGTCTCTGGATCTACAGACACTGGAACAAGTGGTCTTGAATTGATTATGGCAGATGCTTCTGCCAGGAAGGTGGTTAGAATCTCATGGGTGAGTCTTGTGGAGTTCAAGTCCATAAGCATGGAGTCCAGTATTTCTCTTGTAAGATGTATCGAGTCCATGGATTCATCCTTACTTGTGGGATATTCTCCTTCCCTACAGGAAGTGGCAAAGAGAGGACCCACAGCAGAGCTGTCTATATAGCTCCTCCCTTAGCTCCACCCCCCAGTCATTCTCTTTGCCTACTCTAAGTACTAGGAAGGGCAGAGCGAGTGTGGTGACAAAAATGTTAGTTTTTTATTTTTCAAGCTAAAGTTTGTTATTTTAAATGGTACCGGTGTGTACTATTTACTCTTTGGAAGAAAAGGGATGAAGATTTCTGCAAGGAGGATGATGATCTTAGCACTTTGTAACTAAGATCCACTGCTGTTCTCACAAGGGCTGAAGAGTACAGGAAAACTTCAGTTGGGGGAACGGTTTGCAGGTTAAACTGCATATGAGGTATGTTCAGTCTATATTTTTCTAGACAGACTGTGTTAATTGTAGAAAAGGCTGGCAATATCCCCATGAGGGAAGGGTAAGCTGTATTGAGACACTTGGATAGGAATTTCAGCTTGCATGAATGGCTCATTAGTTACTGGTGACACTGTTAGCTAAAAACGTTTTTGTTTAATTATAACGTTTTTTTGAAGGGACTAAAGGGGTCATTGTGGCTTGTTTTAGGGTTTTTTAACCCACATGGTTAATTAAGAGACACTCTGGTGTTTTTTCTGTTAGGCCTCAAAACATCGAGTGAGGTGGGAGGGGCCTATTTTCGCACCTCAGTTGCGCAGTTTCTTTTTCTCAGAGACATCTAACTGCTTCTCCAGAGGTTCCTGCTGTGTTTGAGGGCTGTAAAAGAAGTTTTTTCCCCCACAAATCGTTCTGAAGGGCAGGTAGGCGCCACAGCAGAGCTGTGGCAAGGTGCTGAAAGTCCTTTTTTACCGGTTTTGACGTTTTTGCAATCCGGTTTTGCCATTAAGGGACTATTTGTTTATTTGCATAGCTGTGCAAAGTTACTAAGGCTATATGATACTACTGTAAAATTTTTGTTAAGTTTACTGTTTTTTACACTGTTTTGCAGAATTTGTGCAGCTTTTTTTCTCTTAAAGGCACAGTACCGTTTTATTTCTAAGTGTTATTTACTTCGATTACAGTGTTTTCCAAGCTTGCTTGTTACATTACTAGCCTGTTTAACATGTCTGACACCAAGGAAAATCCTTGTTCAATATGTTTGGAAGCCATTGTGGAACCCCCTCTTAGAATGTGTCCCAATTGTACTGATATGTCTATAAACTATAAAGAACATATATTAGCACTTAAAAATAGAGCAATAGATGATTCTTGGTCAGAAGTAAATGAGGGTTTGCCATCTAGCTCTCCCCAAGTGTCACAACCAGTAACGCCCGCACAAGTGACGCCAAGTACCTCTAGTGCGTCAAATTCATTTACTTTTACAAGGAAAGCGGGACAGCTCTGGGTTAAGGAAAAATGCTGAGCCGTCTGATGCTTTAGTAGCTGTATCTGATATGCCCTCACAATGCTCTGAAGTAGGGGTGAGGGATTTGTTATCTGAGGGAGAAATTTCTGATTCAGGAAAGACTCTTCCTCAGACAGATTCTGATATGACGGCCTTTAAATTTAAGCTTGAACACCTCCGCTTATTGCTCAGGGAGGTATTAGCGACTCTAGATGATTGTGACCCTATAGTGGTCCCAGAGAAATTGTGTAAGATGGATAAATACTTAGAGGTTCCTGATTACACTGATGTTTTTCCAGTCCCTAAGAGGATTGTGAAAATTATTGCTAAGGAGTGGGATAGACCAGGTATTCCATTCACTCCCCCTCCTGTTTTTAAGAAAATGTTTCCCATATCTGACACCATGCAGGACTCGTGGCAGACAGTTCCTAAGGTGGAGGGAGCTATCTCTACTCTGTCTAAGCGTACAACTATACCTATTGAAGACAGTTGTGCTTTCAAAGATTCTATGGATAAAAAATTAGAGGTTGCAAAAAGAGAAAAAGAGATTTTATACAGACTGCGCAGAAGCAAAAGGTATTATAGCTTTAGATTTTAGGGATTTTCCTCCAAAATCCGCAATACTAAATGAAACAAGAAGGGGGTAGTTTTTAAAATCTGAAAGCGCCTGTACGGCAAATACCCACAAAAAATAGAGAGCTGAGATATACAAGTATAAATAAAAAACTTTTATTATATTTAAACAATATAGTTTAAAAACATAATTCAATGAAAATTTCTAAATGAGCAGATTCAACTAACATAAATAATGTATAAAAAAAGTAGTAAGATTAAAGGAACATTGTAGAAATGGTTTCTCTAATGTTAATTTTAATGCCCAAAATAATATCCGTGGTTGGCCAACCTAATGATAAAAATCTCGCTATTTCATGCAGTGTTTAAAATAATAGACTCATTTGAGCCTGTATCAATTTTCTGTGTCAGTTTTAGTATCAAATTTCACTTGCAATATCACAATTGTTATAATAAAAATAAAAATAAAAAAGACTCCTGATTCAATTTGGTACAATAGGCAGCAGCTAGCAACACAAATAGAATGGAAGTGGTGGTAGCGAGGTCTTTCAGCTTATATTTCTTATATTTAGAAGCGTGATCACCAAAGTTAGTGGAGATAATACTGATATAGTCCGTACTTTTTCTAGTTATAAATCCAACAGTTTTTGAGGAAAATGGGCAATCCTATAAGTGCACTTAGTTCAAGATGTACCTGTTTGATCTTTGAATGATATTTCCTCCGTGTGAGCTATCCGCAGCTGATCCTGGAGCCGTGTCACCCAGCGTCTTGACCGCTGTACTTCCCAAGAAATGATTATTCTAACTGTGGGTATTCTTCCAGCACTGATCTCCCACCTCCTCTTTGGTGGGAGATCAGTGCTGGAAGAATACCCACAGTTAGAATAATCATTTCTTGGGGAGTACAGCGGTCAAGACGCTGGGTGACACGGCTCCAGGATCAGCTGCGGATAGCTCACACGGAGGAAATATCATTCAAAGATCAAACAGGTACATCTCGAACTAAGTGCACTTATAGGATAGCCCATTTCTTTCATGTAATTAGCAAGAGTCCATGAGCTAGTGACATATGGGATATACATTCCTACCAGGAGGGGCAAAGTTTCCCAAACCTCAAAATGCCTATAAATACACCCCTCACCACACCCACAAATCAGTTTTACAAACTTTGCCTCCTATGGAGGTGGTGAAGTAAGTTTGTGCTAGATTCTACGTTAATATGTGCTCCGCAGCAGGTTGGAGCCCGGTTTTCCTCTCAGCGTGCAGTGAATGTCAGAGGGATGTGAAGAGAGTATTGCCTATTTGAATTCAATGATCTCCTTCTACGGGGTCTATTTCATAGGTTCTCTGTTATCGGTCGTAGAGATTCATCTCTTACCTCCCTTTTCAGATCGACGATATACTCTTATATATACCATTACCTCTACTGATTCTCGTTTCAGTACTGGTTTGGCTTTCTACTACATGTAGATGAGTGTCCTGGGGTAAGTAAGTCTTATTTTCTGTGACACTCTAAGCTATGGTTGGGCACTTTTATATAAAGTTCTAAATATATGTATTCAAACATTTATTTGCCTTGACTCAGGATGTTCAACGTTCCTTATTTCAGACAGTCAGTTTCATATTTGGGATAATGCATATGAATAAATCAATTTTTTCTTACCTTAAAATTTGACTTTTTCCCTGTGGGCTGTTAGGCTCGCGGGGGCTGAAAATGCTTCATTTTATTGCGTCATTCTTGGCGCGGACTTTTTTGGCGCAAAAAACTTTTTTCTGTTTCCGGCGTCATACGTGTCACCGGAAGTTGCGTCATTTTTGACAGTTTTTTGCGCCAAAAGTGTCGGCGTTCCGGATGTAGCGTCATTTTTGGCGCTAAAAGCATTTAGGCGCCAAATAATGTGGGCGTCTTTTTTTGGCGCTAAAAAATTTGGGCGTCACTATTGTCTCCACATTATTTAAGTCTCATTATTTTTTGCTTCTGGTTGCTAGAAGCTTGTTCACTGGCATTTTTTCCCATTCCTGAAACTGTCATTTAAGGAATTTGATCAATTTTGCTTTATATGTTGTTTTTTCTATTACATATTGCAAGATGTCCCAGATTGACACTGAGTCAGAAGATACTTCTGGAAAACCGCTGCCTGGTGCTGGATCTACCAAAGTTAAGTGTATCTGCTGTAAACTTGTGGTATCTGTTCCTCCAGCTGTTGTTTGTACTGAATGTCATGACAAACTTGTTAATGCAGATAATATTTCCTTTAGTAATGTTACATTACCTGTTGCTGTTCCGTCAACATCTAATACTCAGAGTGTTCCTGATAACATAAGAGATTTTGTTTCTAAATCCATTAAGAAGGCTATGTCTGTTATTCCTCCTCCTAGTAAACGTAAAAAGTCTTTTAAAACTTCTCATTTTTCAGATGAATTTTTAAATGAACATCATCATTCTGATGCTGATAATGGTTCTTCTGGTTCAGAGGATTCTGTCTCAGAGGTTGATGCTGATAAATCTTCATATTTATTTAAAATGGAATTTATTCATTCTTTACTTAAAGAAGTCTTAATTGCATTAGAAATAGAGGATTCTGGTCCTCTTGATACTAAATCCAAACGTTTAAATAAGGTTTTTAAATCTCCTGTAGTTATTCCAGAAGTTTTTCCTGTCCCTGATGCTATTTCTGAAGTAATTTCCAGGGAATGGAATAATTTGGGTAATTCATTTACTCCTTCTAAACGTTTTAAGCAATTATATCCTGTGCCATCTGACAGATTAGAGTTTTGGGACAAAATCCCTAAGGTTGATGGGGCTGTCTCTACTCTTGCTAAGCGTACTACTATTCCTACGGCAGATAGTACTTCCTTTAAGGATCCTTTAGATAGGAAAATTGAATCCTTTCTAAGAAAAGCTTACTTATGTTCAGGTAATCTTCTTAGACCTGCTATATCTTTAGCGGATGTTGCTGCAGCTTCAACTTTTTGGTTAGAAGCTTTAGCGCAACAAGTAACAGATCATAATTCTCATAGCATTATTAATCTTCTTCAACATGCTAATAATTTTATTTGTGATGCCATCTTTGATATCATTAGAGTTGATGTCAGGTATATGTCTCTAGCTATTTTAGCTAGAAGAGCTTTATGGCTTAAAACTTGGAATGCTGATATGTCTTCTAAGTCTACTTTGCTTTCCCTTTCGTTCCAGGGTAATAAATTATTTGGTTCTCAGTTGGATTCTATTATCTCAACTGTTACTGGAGGGAAAGGAACTTTTTTACCACAGGATAAAAAATCTAAAGGTAAATTTAGGTCTAATAATCGTTTTCGTTCCTTTCGTCACAATAAGGAACAAAAGTCTGATCCTTCATCCACAGGAGCGGTATCAGTTTGGAAACCATCTCCAGTCTGGAATAAATCCAAGCCTTTTAGAAAACCAAAGCCAGCTCCCAAGTCCACATGAAGGTGCGGCCCTCATTCCAGCCCAGCTGGTAGGGGGCAGATTACGTTTTTTCAAAGAAATTTGGATCAATTCACAATCTTTGGATTCAGAACATTGTTTCAGAAGGGTACAGAATTGGCTTCAAGATAAGGCCTCCTGCAAAGAGATTTTTTCTTTCCCGTGTCCCAGTAAACCCAGCGAAGGCTCGAGCATTTCTGAAATGTGTTTCAGATCTAGAGTTGGCTGGAGTAATTATGCCAGTTCCAGTTCTGGAACAGGGGCTGGGGTTTTATTCAAATCTCTTCATTGTACCAAAGAAGGAGAATTCCTTCAGACCAGTTCTGGATCTAAAAATATTGAATCGTTATGTAAGGATACCAACATTCAAAATGGTAACTGTAAGGACTATCCTGCCTTTTGTTCAGCAAGGGCATTATATGTCCACAATAGATTTACAGGATGCATATCTGCATATTCCGATTCATCCAGATCACTATCAGTTTCTGAGATTCTCTTTCCTAGACAAGCATTACCAGTTTGTGGCTCTGCCGTTTGGCCTAGCAACAGCTCCAAGAATTTTTACAAAGGTTCTCGGTGCCCTTCTGTCTGTAATCAGAGAACAGGGTATTGTGGTATTTCCTTATTTGGACGATATCTTGGTACTTGCTCAGTCTTCACATTTAGCAGAATCTCATACGAATCGACTTGTGTTGTTTCTTCAAGATCATGGTTGGAGGATCAATTTACCGAAAAGTTAATTGATTCCTCAGACAAAGGTAACCTTTTTAGGTTTCCAGATAGATTCAGTGTCCATGACTCTGTCTCTGACAGACAAGAGACGTCTAAAATTGATCTCAGCTTGTCGAAACCTTCAGTCACAATCATTCCCTTCGGTAGCCTTATGCATGGAAATTCTAGGTCTTATGACTGCTGCATCGGACGCGATCCCCTTTGCTCGTTTTCACATGCGACCTCTTCAGCTCTGTATGCTGAACCAGTGGTGCATGGCCTCTTCTAAAGAGAGAATCGTTCATTTGTTTTCAGACAGACAATGTTACAACTGTGGCATACATCAATCATCAAGGAGGGACTCGCAGTCCTCTGGCTATGAAAGAAGTATCTCGAATACTGGTATGGGCGGAATCCAGCTCCTGTCTAATTTCTGCGGTTCATATCCCAGGTATAGACAATTGGGAAGCGGATTATCTCAGTCGCCAAACGTTACATCCGGGCGAATGGTCTCTTCACCCAGAGGTATTTCTTCAGATTGTTCAAATGTGGGGACTTCCAGAAATAGATCTGATGGCTTCTCATCTAAACAAGAAACTTCCCAGGTATCTGTCCAGATCCAGGGATCCTCAGGCGGAAGCAGTGGATGCATTGTCACTTCCTTGGAAGTATCATCCTGCCTATATCTTTCCGCCTCTAGTTCTTCTTCCAAGAGTAATCTCCAAGATTCTGAAGGAATGCTCGTTTGTTCTGCTGGTGGCTCCAGCATGGCCTCACAGGTTTTGGTATGCGGATCTTGTCCGGATGGCCTCTTGCCAACCATGGACTCTTCCGTTAAGACCAGACCTTCTGTCACAAGATCCTTTTTTCCATCAGGATCTCAAATCCTTAAATTTAAAGGTATGGAGATTGAACGCTTGATTCTTAGTCAAAGAGGTTTCTCTGACTCTGTGATTAGTACTTTGTTACAGGCTCGTAAATCTGTATCTAGAAAGATATATTATCGAGTTTGGAAGACTTACATTTCTTGGTGTCTTTCTCATAATTTTTCCTGGCATTCTTTTAGAATTCCGAGAATTCTACAGTTTCTTCAGGATGGTTTGGATAAAGGTTTGTCTGCAAGTTCCTTGAAAGGACAAATCTCTGCTCTTTCTGAAAGATTGCTAATCTTCCTGATATTCATTGTTTTGTGCAAGCTTTGGTTCGTATAAAGCCTGTCATTAAGTCAATTTCTCCTCCTTGGAGTTTGAATTTGGTTCTGGGGGCTCTTCAAGCTCCTCCGTTTGAACCTATGCATTCATTGGACATTAAATTACTTTCTTGGAAAGTTTTGTTTCTTTTGGCCATCTCTTCTGCTAGAAGAGTTTCTGAATTATCTGCTCTTTCTTGTGAGTCTCCTTTTCTGATTTTTCATCAGGATAAGGCGGTGTTACGAACTTCTTTTCAATTTTTACCTAAGGTTGTGAATTCTAACAACATTAGTAGAGAAATTGTGGTTCCTTCATTGTGTCCTAATCCTAAGAATTCTAAGGAGAGATCATTGCATTCTTTGGATGTAGTTAGAGCTTTGAAATATTATGTTGAAGCTACTAAGAATTTCCGAAAGACTTCTAGTCTATTTGTTATCTTTTCCGGTTCTAGGAAAGGTCAGATGGCCTCTGCCATTTCTTTGGCATCTTGGTTGAAATCTTTAATTCATCATGCTTATGTCGAGTCGGGCAAAACTCTGCCTCAAAGGATTACAGCTCATTCTACTAGGTCAGTTTCTACTTCCTGGGCGTTCAGGAATGAAGCTTCGGTTGATCAGATTTGCAAAGCAGCAACTTGGTCTTCTTTGCATACTTTTACTAAATTCTACCATTTTTATGTGTTTTCTTCTTCTGAAGCAGTTTTTGGTAGAAAAGTACTTCAGGCAGCCGTTTCAGTTTGATTCTTCTGCTTATAATTTCAGTTTTTTTCATTATAAGATTTAAACTTTATTTTTGGGTGTGGATTTTTTTCAGCGGAATTGGCTGTCTTTATTTTATCCCTCCCTCTCTAGTGACTCTTGCGTGGAAGATCCACATCTTGGGTAGTCATTATCCCATACGTCACTAGCTCATGGACTCTTGCTAATTACATGAAAGAAAACATAATTTATGTAAGAACTTACCTGATGAATTCATTTCTTTCATATTAGCAAGAGTCCATGAGGCCCACCCTTTTTGTGGTGGTTATGATTTTTTTGTATAAAGCACAATTATTCCAATTCCTTATTTTTTATGCTTTCGCACTTTTTTCTTATCACCCCACTTCTTGGCTATGCGTTAAACTTATTTGTGGGTGTGGTGAGGGGTGTATTTATAGGCATTTTGAGGTTTGGGAAACTTTGCCCCTCCTGGTAGGAATGTATATCCCATACGCCACTAGCTCATGGACTCTTGCTAATATGAAAGAAATGAATTTATCAGGTAAGTTCTTACATAAATTATGTTTTTCCTCAAAAACTGTTGGATTTATAACTAGAAAAAGTACAGACTATATCAGTATTATCTCCACTAACTTTGGTGATCACGCTTCTAAATATAAGAAATATAAGCTGAAAGACCTCGCTACCACCACTTCCATTCTATTTGTGTTGCTAGCTGCCGCCTATTGTACCGAATTGAATCAGGAGTCTTTTTTATTTTTATTTTTATTATAACAATTGTGATATTGCAAGTGAAATTTGATACTAAAACTGACACAGAAAATTGATACAGGCTCAAATGAGTCTATTATTTTAAACACTGCATGAAATAGCAAGATTTTTATCATTAGGTTGGCCAACCACGGATATTATTTTGGGCAATAACATTAACATTAGAGAAACCATTTCTACAACGTTCCTTTAATCTTACTACTTTTTTTATACATTATTTATGTTAGTTGAATCTGTTCATTTAGAAATTTTCATTGAATTATGTTTTTAAACTATATTGTTTAAATATAATAAAAGTTTTTTATTTATACTTGTATATCTCAGCTCTCTATTTTTTGTGGGTATTTGCAGTACAGGCGCTTTCAGATTTTAAAAACTACCCCCTTCTTAAAAAATTAGAGGGTCTCCTGAAGAAAATTTTTGTTCATCGAGGTTTTCTTCTTCAACCTATTGCGTGCATTGTTCCTGTAACTACTGCAGCTGCTTTCTGGTTTGAGGCTCTAGAAGAGGCTCTTCAGATGGAGACTCAATTAGAGGAAATTATGGACAGAATTAAGGCCCTTAAGTTGGCTAATTCTTTTATTACAGATGCCGCTTTTCAACTGGCTAAATTAGCGGCAAATAATTCAGGTTTTGCCATTTTAGCACGCAGGGCGTTATGGCTTAAATCCTGGTCTGCTGATGTGTCATCTAAATCTAAACTTTTGAACATCCCTTTCAAAGGAAAGACCCTATTCGGGCCTGAACTGAAAGAGATTATTTCAGACATCACTGGAGGGAAAGGTCATGCCCTCAGGATAGATCAAATAAGATGAGGACCAAACAAAATAATTTTCGTTCCTTTCGGAACTTCAAGAGTGGTCCCGCTTCAGCTTCCTCTGCTGCAAAGCAAGAGGGGAATTTTGCCCAATCCAAGTCAGTCTGGAGACCTAACCAGGCTTGGAACAAGGGTAAAAAGCCAAGAAGCCTGCAGCTGCCTCTAAGACAGCATGAAGGGGTAGCCCCCGATCCGGGACCGGATCTAGTAGGGGGCAGACTCTCTCTCTTCGCTCAGGCTTGGGCAAGAGATGTTCACGATCCCTGGGCTTTAGAAATTGTGTCCCAGGGATATCTTCTGGAATTCAAAGACTCCCTTCCAAGGGGGAGATTTCACATTTCTCGATTGTCTGTAAACCAGACAAAGAGAGAGGCGTTCTTACGCTGTGTAGAAGACCTAAATACCATGGGGGTGATCCGCCCAGTCCCAAAAGAGGAGCAGGGGCTAGGATTTTATTCAAACCTGTTTGTGGTTCCCAAAAAAGAGGCAACTTTCAGACCAATCTTGGATCTCAAAATTCTAAACAAGTTCCTCTAAGTTCCATCATTCAAGATGGAGCCTATTCGGACTATTCTACCTCTGATCCAGGAGGGTCAATATATGACCACCGTGGACTTAAAGGATGCGTATCTACACATCCCTATTTACAGAGATCATCATCGATTTCTCAGATTCGCCTTTCTAAACAGGCATTACCAGTTTGTGGCCCTCCCCTTCGGGTTGGCCACGGCTCCCAGAATTTTCACAAAGGTGCTAGGGTTCCTTCTGGTGGTTCTACGACCACGGGGCATAGCAGTGGCGCCTTATCTAGACGACATCTTAATTCAGGCGTCAACTTTCCAGCTAACCAAGTCTCACTCGGACATCGTGTTGGCTTTTCTGAGATCTCACGGGTGGAAGGTGAACATAAAAAAAGAGTTCTCTCTTCCCTCTTACAAGAGTTTCCTTCCTAGGGACTCTGATAGACTCGGTAGAAATGAAAATATTTCTGACGGAAGTCAGAAAATCAAAGCTCTTAACCACTTGCCAAGCTCTTCATTCCATTCCTCGGCCATCAGTGGCTCAGTGTATGGAGGTAATCGGACTCATGGTAGCGGCAATGGACATAGTTCCTTTTGCCCGCCTACACCTCAGACCACTACAACTATGCATGCTCAAACAGTGTAATGGGGATTATGCAGATTTGTCTCCTCAACTGCATCTGGACCAGGAGACCAGAGATTCTCTTCTCTGGTGGTTGTCTCAGGACCACCTGTCTCAGGGAATGTGTTTCCACAGGCCAGAGTGGCTCATTGTAACGACAGATGCCAGTCTGCTAGGCTGGGGTGCAGTCTGGAACTCCCTGAAAGCACAGGGCTTATGGTCTCAGGAGGACTCTCTTCTCCCGATAAATATTCTAGAACTGAGAGCGTTATTCAATGCGCTTCAGACGTGGCCTCAGCTTGCTGCGGCCAAATTCATCAGGTTTCAGTCGGACAGCATCACCACTGTAGCTTATATCAATCATCAAGGAGGAACAAGGAGTTCTCTAGCGATGATGGAGGTAACCAAAATAATCCGATGGGCAGAGGATCACTCTTGCCATCTCTCAGCAATCCACATCCCAGGAGTAGAGAACTGGGAGGCGGATTTCCTAAGTTGTCAGACTTTTCATCCGGGGGAGTGGGAACTCCATCCGGAGGTATTTGCCCAGCTGATTCAGCTATAGGGCACACCAGAATTGGATCTGATGGCGTCCCGTCAGAATGCCAAACTTCCTCATTACGGGTCCAGGTCCCGGGATCCCAAGGCGGTACCGATAGATGCTCTAGCAGTGCCTTGGTCCTTCAATCTGGCCTATGTATTTCCACCGTTTCCTCTCCTCCCACGTCTGGTTGCCAGAATAAAGCAGGAGAGAGCTTCAGTGATTCTGATAGCACCTGCGTGGCCATGCAGGACTTGGTATGCAGACCTAGTGGACATGTCCTCGGTTCTACCGTGGACTCTGCCAATGAGGCGGGACCTTCTAATCCAAGGTCCGTTCACGCATCCAAATCTAATTTCTCTGCGTCTGACTGCTTGGAGATTGAATGCCTGATTCTATCAAAGCGTGGTTTCTCTGAGTCGGTCATTGATACCCTGATTCAGGCTAGAAAGCCTGTCACCAGGAAGATCTATCATAAGATTTGGCGCAAATATCTTTATTGGTGTGAATCCAAAGGTTACTCGTGGAGTAAGATTATGATTCCTAGAATATTGTCTTTTCTCCAAGAAGGTTTGGAGAAGGGTTTATCAGCTAGTTCCTTAAAAGGACAAATATCTGCTTTGTCTATTCTTCTACACAAACATCTGGCAGATGTCCCAGACGTTCGAGCATTTAGTCAGGCTTTGGTCAGAATCAAGCCTGTATTTAAACCTGTTGCTCCGCCATGGAGCCTAAACTTAGTTCTTAAAGTTCTTCAAGGGGTTCCGTTTGAACCTATGCATTCCATAGATATTAAGCTTCTATCTTGGAAAGTTTTGTTTTTAGTAGCTATCTCTTCGGCTCCAAGAGTTTCTGAGCTATCTGCTTTACAGTGTGATTCCCCTTATCTTGTTTTCCATGCAGATAAGGTGGTTTTGTGTACCAAACCTGGGTTTCTTCCTAAGGTTGTTTCTAATAAGAATATCAATCAAGAGATTGTTGTTCTTTCACTGTGTCCTAATCCTTCATCAAAAAAGGAACGTCTGTTGCACAATCTTGATGTGGTTCGTGCTTTAAAGTTCTACTTACAAGCAACTAAAGATTTCCGTCAAACATCTTCATTGTTTGTTGTTTATTCTGGTAAGCGCAGAGGTCAAAAGGCTACGGCTACCTCTCTTTCCTTTTGGCTGAAAAAGCATCATCCGTTTGGCCTATGAGACTGCTGGACAGCAGCCTCCTGAAATTATTACTGCTCATTCTACTAGAGCTGTGGCTTCCAAATGGGCTTTTAAAAATCAGGCTTCTGTTGAACAGATTTGTAAGGCGGCGACTTGGTCTTCACTTCATACTTTTTCCAAACTTTACAAATTTGATACTTTTACTTCTTCGGAGGCTATTTTTGGGAGAAAGGTTCTACAAGCAATGGTGCCTTCCGTTAAAGGTCCCTGTCTTGTCCCTCCCTTCATCCGTGTCCTAAAGCTTTGGTATTGGTATCCCACAAGTAAGGATGAATCCGTGGACTCGATACATCTTACAAGAGAAAACATAATTTATGCTTATCTGATAAATTTATTTCTCTTGTGATGTATCGAGTCCACGGCCCGCCCTATTTATTAAGACAGGCATATATATTTTTATTTTAAAACTTTCAGTCACCACTGCACCCTATAGTTTCTCCTTTTTCTTCCTAGCCTTCGGTCGAATGACTGGGGGGGTGGAGCTAAGGGAGGAGCTATATAGACAGCTCTGCTGTGGGTGCTCTCTTTGCCACTTCCTGTAGGGAAGGAGAATATCCCACAAGTAAGGATGAATCCGTGGACTCGATACATCACAAGAGAAATACATTTATCAGATAAGCATAAATTATGTTTTGTTTTGTTTTTATTTTAAATGTTTTTATTGAAGTTTTTGTTTCACATTACAAAATACTGAGGTGTATACATTTTAGGAAGACAGAGACTTACATAATTTTTGGCTTGAACAAACATTAAACAAGAAAAATAATTGAACAAAGTAACTTAACTTAGTGTAACCATGTTCCGCATGCCATCTCTACCAAGCTCTTGTGTTATCAGTATATTCCTTAACTCTTATTTGATACTTTACCTAGCTTATAAATCCATTTTTTCTCTTAATATAACCATATCCTACCCTCCCCAGGTGGCCAACTAACTATATATTGCTAATGAATGATTCCCACATGACCTTCATCTGCACAAAAATATCTCTCCTGTTAGTTCTCATATAAGCATATTCTTCAAGAGACATTATAAATTGAAACTGGGAATACCAGGTGGCCATGTTTGGGATATATTGAGACTTCCAAATTTTTGCAATCAGTTTTTTTAGACTATTGCCGTCAATAAAAATCAGCTTTCTTTTAAATGTTGGGAGCTTGCCAGGCAGGATGTTGAGTATCCAAATGCAGGGGTCTATGGGTAATGTCAGCTCAGCTATTGTGTTTGTCGCTTTAACCACAGAAGCCCAGATCGGTGCTATTCCCGGGCACTGCCACCATATGTGCATCATGGTCCCCTGTTCCCCTCCACACCTCCAACACTTGAGAGAGGCCGAAGGGAACAGTTTGTGAATTCTCGTTGGAGTAAGATACCATCTCTGTATTAGTTTAAGATTTAGTTCTATAAGGCTGCTAGACACCGAAACTTTAGAAACATTTGTAAAAATTTTGGAAATATCATTTATAGACAATTCAGTATCCAGCTCCTCATTCCACCTATCTAGATAATATGGAGTGTACCCTACTGGAGGTTTTTGAAGCATTGCATATATTAAAGATAAGGTCTTTCCAGCAGGGGAGTCAGAGTGACATAGAGATTCAAAGGGTGTAAGGGTTCTTAGCAGATTAAGTTTATCAGGGTGTTTGAATATATAAGAATGGCATTGGCGGAGAGTAAATCAACACCTAAAGAAGGTCAAGCCCCTCTCCACCAACTCGGTTAGAGTGAAAAGTCTTGTCTCATCTCCTAAATGTAATAACAGTAAAGCCCTTAGGGGTCGGTCTATGTGTTTAATTTTTTGTAAGAGGCCGATGGGTAGTTCAGGATTTTCTGTAAGGGGAGTGAGTGGGGAAAATTGTAAGGTAATGTTTGGGTATTCCCTCAAGGTTTCCTTCCATACTGATAAAGTTTCCATTAATATATTGTTCTGTTTGAAGGCTGGAGCTAGGTGTGTTGCTGATTGCCAGCATATCGTTCCTAAATGTGATAAGCATAAATTATGTTTTTACGTGTAATGCCTATCATTCTCTCCCATGAGTCACCCATGTGGAACGAATGAGGAGGACTGAAAATCTATGTACAGCCCTTTTCAGCTTAAAGGTCTTGAATTGGCCTAGAGTTGAGATGTAACTCTCGATAGGCTCCAACAAATTTAGTTCCATGGTCAGATCTTAATGTTTTGACTGGTCCTCTGATGGCAAGGAATCACCTTAGAGCATTGATGAAACTTGAGGCATCCATATATTTTATTACTTCAATGTGTACTGCACGCACACTCATGCAAGTGAACAGCACTGCCCATTGTTTGCTATTTGCTTGGCCAGCTCAAGTTCTGCGGGCTGTTACCATCCATGGTCCAAAGACATCCAAACCAACATGAGTGAAAGGCGGGTCAGTACTTAACCTGTCAGCTGGCAAATCTGACATTTGCTGTTGCTGATGTTTACCTCGTAGTTTACAGCACTGAACACAGCTGTGCAGTGTAGGTAGCTGTAATATGTCCCTCTTGTCACGGATACATTTACTTTCTGAGCCAAATACATCCTAGTGTACACTGCATAATATGAACAGTTCACTCTGAGCAATATCTTTTGCAGAAAGAAACTTTTGGCACACGTGCCAACATTGACAGTGAGCATCTGTGGGCTTCTTGTGAAAGAAGTGTGCAATATGGACTAACCTTGCAGTGGTGCGTACAAGCCTTGTCCACTTGGAGAAATGTTCAAAGTGAGTCTTTGTTCAGTTCTGGTGACAAGGGTTTTTAATTCATGACGAAATTCTGGATCAATGTCAGGTACTAGAAGACTGAAGACATCAGCTGTGTTTGCTTCTGGATGATCCAGCAGGAATTCCAGACCGGTTAACCAAGAAGAATTTGCAAAGACACTTGCAGACAACGGCCTGGTGGCATGATCTGCAGGATTAATTTCAGATGGAACATAATGCCATTGTTTGGGCTTAGATGATTTTGTGATTCTTTCTACACGGTTGCTGACATAGACATAGAAACGTTTAGTCTGGTTGTATATGTAGCCCAGAATAAATTTGCTCTTTTCTCTGACTTGTAGCAAGGGAAGCTGAAGTGTAGCAGCGTTGTATACGAACTCCCTCTAAGGCATGTAGAGATTGATTCCAGGACTCCCACTTTGAAAGCTTGTCTATTGGTAGTGGAGCATACCAATCTTTAATAGTCTCTGAGAGCTGTCTCAATAGGGCTTTACCTTGTATGGTGATGGGGGCCACAAATCCCAGTGGATCGTATAGGCTGTTCACTACTGATAGATAGTCTTGTTTGCAGAGCTGACTTGAAAGCCATAGGTGTCCTTTGATAAGTCCCACAGTAGGCCCAGACTTCTCTGTACAGGTAGAATATCGATTCCCAGATTTAAATCTCTAAACCCTGCTGCATGGTCGCCAGGTTGAAAGGCCTTCATAACAGCAACACTATTTGAAAGCAATCTTGTGTAGTCTGAGGTTAGCCTCAGAAAGCAAACTGTGTGTCCTTTGGAGCAGATCTATGGCTTCTTCATCTATAGGTAAAGATTTAAGTCCATCGTCCACAAAGAAGTCTCTCTCAACGAAGTGTCGAGCATCCACACCAACAGCAGGTGAGGGGCTATTTCCGAAAACATGTACCTTCATGCGGTATTCAATCATCTCATTGTCCATGTTGTTGTCACTGTGCCCCAGAAACATTAGGAAGTTCCTATGGTCTATAATGAAGCAATGAAACATTTGTTCAATATCAGCAGTTATGGCAACTGGCTCTCTTCTGAACCTCATAAGTACACCTACAAGGTTGTTGGTTAGGTTAGGACCAGTGAGAAGAACATCGTTCAGGGATATGCCTTGATGCTTGGCACTGGAGTCAAACACTACCCTGATTTGTTTTGGCTTACGTGGGCGATACACTCTGAAGAGAGGCAGGTACCAGCACTCATGGAGTTTTTGAAGCGGTGGAGCTGGTTCGGCATGATCATTCTCAAAGATTCTTTTCATAAAGGTAATGAAATGGTCCTTCATTTCAGGCCTGTTCTTTAGTGTTCATTGAAGTGAGTTGAATCTGGATAATGCCTGCTCACGATTGTTTGGGAGTATGACCCTTGCAGCACAAAAAGGCAATGGTGCAACCCAGTTGTTAGACTCGTCCTTGAAGAATTCTTTGTCCATTACTTTGATTTATTCTCTGTCTTCAACTGACAAGGCTATTTTGTTGTCATCACTTGTAGTACAAAACACTGTGGTACCCAGATTGTCATCACAAAGGATGGGAGTAACATCGGGTATTTGGATGATGTCAAGAGGCTTCTTTCTTACTTCATAATGGTGAGGGCACTGTTTGAAGTGGGATGCACGTCCATTTCCTAATATGTAAGTTTTGAAGGAGTGGAACTCAGATGACGTACGCATTCTACCCAAGCACACATAGCCCACTATCACTCAGCCTAGATCAAGTCTTTGAGCATAAGGGGCATCGTCAGGTCTATCGCACTGCTCATGTACTTTATGTACTCTGAGAATGTCTCTTCCTAGCAGGACCAAGATTTCAGCATTCATATCCATTGCCAGAATCTCATCAACAAGATGCCTTAAGTGAGGATGGTGATATGCATCCTCTGGAGTAGGAATATCTTCCCTTTCGTCTGGTATCTTGTCACACTCGACTAATGTTGGTAGGCGTATGCCTTCGTTTCCTTAGATATGAGAGACCATGAATCCATCGGCCCTTCTGCCGAAGGCCTCTACTAGACCGGAACATGCTCTGAGAGTATACGATTTTGCATGACCCTCTATGCCGAAGATCTCAAAGAATTTAGGCTTAACCAGGGACCTGTTGCTCTGTTCATCTATTATAGCATACATCCTAGCAACTTTCTCAGGTTGATCCTGTGGGTAAATCTTGACTAGGCATACCTTGGCACAGCATTTGTGGTCTAAGCCTTCTCCACAGACTTCTGTGCATGCAGAGGAAACACTCGCTGTGACTGGAGCACGACTTTGTTGCTCCCTGCCATGATTTGAGACAGGGGTGGAGGCAGTTAGCTGCTGTGGGTTGTCTGGAAGTGGAGTAGGATGCATAGCTGTAACGTGTCTGTCGCTACTGCATTCTGTGCACTTGATGGCAACTTTACAGTCTTTAGCAAGGTGACCATAAGAAGCACAACACCTGTAGCATACTCCAAGTTTCTGGAGAATCTCCCTGCGCTCTTGTAAAGTATTTGCCCTAAGCCCACAACATTTCTTAAGAGGGTGAGGCTTCCTTTGAATAAGGCACTGACGATTAGGGTCTTTATCTCTATCACCCGATTCGCTCTGGTGTGCAGGAGAGGATACGGGTGGTGAGATGTCTGTCCTTTTTACAGATATTGCTCTATTAAAGTCTCTTTGTTTAGCTGCTGTGTTATCATACCTTGATGATGATGAAGCAGGCAAGTTGGGTTCACAGAACTTGAAGCTGGGATTGTTTCTCATCCAGGCTTGATCGCTGATGAACCTGCAAAAATATGAGAATGGAGGAAAAGATACATCATAGTCATTATAGTCTTTCAGATCTGCTGGGATATGGCAGTCTGAATTAGTACTTTCTCCCATTGCTTGTTCAAGGACTTTCAGCCTTGCTAGGGCCGCTGCTTCTTTCTTTTCCATTTGCCGAACCTTTATTTGGGAATCCACCTCTGCTTGCTGGGCAGCCATTTGTGCTTCGAGAGCTTTGCTTTGGGCTTTCATCTCTGCTTCCCTTCTGGTAAAGGAGCTTTGCGCTTTTTTTGATTCCCCATCAGCACGGGCCTCTATTAGCTTGTCGCTTAATGTTGAACGTCTGGAGCGAGAGGATCTAGAAGAACGTGCAATAAGCTTAGTTGATGTGGATCTATGAGATCTGGTCTCCTGCAGTTGAGCAATGCGGGAACTCTGCCCTTTCTTTAGCGATTTGTACTAAGAGATCTCTATGTTGGTCTAGTGCATCAGTCCTGATCAGTTCTGCGGAAGAGTCCTCTATATTAAAGTCCTTTAAGAAGGCTGTGTATTTTGCAGACAGCCGCTGGTAGCGTTCATACGCAGCAGATAGGTGATCTATAGAGTCTCTCAATTTGGCTGGTTGATCAGTAAAGTGTGAGAAACCGGACATGCATCGCGAAATTCTGTCCCATAGGTCTGACAGATTGCTGGAGAACTCATCTCTAGTGGTTTCATAGTTTTCTCTGAGTTTCTGTGTCGGTTTTATTGTACGCTTGGGTCTTACACTCTGTTCAACAATGTCTGCAGTATCTGCTGCCTGTATGTCTGCGGGTTTAGAGGCATGATGTATCTGCATTGGTTCAGCCATAAAAGAGTGCTCAGAGCCTTGTCTAGACATTTTTTCAAGTTTTGCAAAAAATGGTACTGTCTCTTTAAGAAGACGAACAGCAGCTTAGACAGGTGGGGTAACACAGTTCAATGAAGAGAAACAGTTTTCAACATTCACAGACGAAGTGCAGTAAGCTTGTGCGACCATGTGCTTTCACAAGATGGCGGATGGCCCTGAGCTTGATTGCAGATTAGACACACACATATACATAGCAGGCTGTAGAAATTCTATAAAAATTTTGACTATTCTGACTCCGATAGTTGTGATAGTGATCTATCCCTTGGTGAGACCTCTATGCCTGGCCTGTATAAGAAGATACATTCACTGCGGACAATCCTTGTCAGATAGCTGAACTCAAAATATATAGATATGGTGTGTGTAAGCACACCAATCCTCAAGGGGGCGCTCTCAATCATAACAAATGTAACACAATGTAATAAGAACAATACTACTGTATACAACAAAACAGCAGAATACCAGAGGGAAAAAAAAATGATATAACCTTGTGACTGGAAACACAATAAATGTCCAATAACTAAATGATATCCTGTAAGTCACAATAGCTCCAGATGATTGCACAGGTCAGCTCTCTGTCGTAGGGGGGTCAAAATCCTGATGATAACAGATGGTCTGAAAAACGAAACACAGAGGCACCCAATGGCCTAATACCACAATACCAAGGGACAAGTGAAATATGTAAGACTAATACAAACGAATAGCACCAAAAAGTGAAAGGTACCAGACTGGAACCTCACAGTTGCCCAGTAAACTGAACAGACGCAGAGATAATTCTGTAGTACTTCTTCACCAGTGAGGTCCTCCTGGTTCCTAAAGGGGAGGATATAGAGCCAACATAGCCCAGTACAGTTTGTACAAATATATGTGTATCCAGGGAATATGCACACTTACATCTAGCAAAGCACCTCCAGGTGTAATATACACAGACTTGAACTTCTCAGCTGCCCAGCTGACTGTTTCAAAGGTTTCAGCAAATAAGATAGCTCCCAAAACTGATGCAGGAGTATAGATGTATTCCCAGATATAATCCAGCAGAAAGTGTATTAGTTAAAAAGAAGATTTTTATTTTAAAAGCAACATGTTTCTCAGCCTACAACTGGCTGTTTCCTCATGCTATGATAGCCTGAGGAAACAGCCAGTTGGGCGCCTCTGTGTTTCTTTTTTCAGATAGCTGAACTCACCAATATCTTGTCCATCCACAAAATTGCTTTATTCTGAATATCGGGTTACAGCAGATAATAAGATACAGCAGATGAATGGTTACAGTATTTAAGCGGTTAAAAGTTGATACTGTTCGTAGCGTGCATTGTAGATTAACATGTTACATGTGGCCTGTTATCTGCAGCCATGACACAGGAAAAACATCATCGAACTACAAGGGTGGAGCAATACACAAAAGGGAAATGCATAATAGGTCTGAGGGAAGGTACCACAGAAAACAGGAGCGTTACCAAAAAAGGTCACTAGATGGCAGCACACAATAAAACATAGCCCATTTATCAAGCTCCATAACCCTGTCCACCTGCTCTGAGTACAATCGGGTTGATTGACACCTCCCTGCTGGCGACCCATTGGCCGCGAGTCTGCAGGGGGTGGCGTTGCATTGCTGGCGTTGCATTGCTGGTGCAATGCTGAATATGGGGAGCATATTGCTCTCCGCATTCAGCGAGAGCCGCATGGTTATCGCGGCTGACATCACCCTAGCAAAGCCTATATTTCAAAGGATGGGACAATGGGACCTATTTATCAAGCTCCGTATGGAGCTTGATGCCCCGTGTTTCTGGCGAGCCTTCAGGCTCGCCAGAAACACAATTTATAAAGCAGGGGTCTAAAGACCGCTGCTCCATAACCTGTCCACCTGCTCTAAGGCGGCGGACAGACATTGCCGAAAATCAACCCGATCCAATATGATCGGGTTGATTGACAACCCCTGCTGGCGGCTGATTGGCAAGAACTGCTGGTGCAATGATAAATGCAGACACCATATGCTGTCGGGATTTATTGATGTGCGGCAGACATGATCCGCAATATTGGATCATGTCTGCTCTCGCATTAATAAATAGGCCCCCTGGAGTAAAGTGTAAGGGTTAAAAAAAAACATTTTTACAAAACACATCAAAACATATTAAAATAAACTATTACACTCATATATAAACTTTTTAAATAACTTTTAACCAATTTTTGTGTTTTGAATAGAAAATGATATATATATATTTAGTTTTTTTAAATAGGGATATGAAACACACATTTTTTTTCATGACTCAGATATAGAACATGCAATTTTAAACAACTTTCTAATTTACTCCTATTATCAATTTTTATTCATTCTCTTGGTATCTTTATTTGAAAAAGCAGGAATGTAAGCTTAGGAGCAGGCTTATTTTAAGTGGGTAGATCTCGTTGAGCTGGTCATTTGAAAAGTAGATCTCAACACAAAAAAGTGTGGGCACCCTTGATGGATGTATAGTGTGTGTGTATATATAAATATATACATATACACTGATAAATAATTTATAATAAGCATGCTACACTTTATAATGATACTGAGTATTTATACACTGACAGTGAGCACTCTGTGCTGTATAATCATGTCAGTTTCTATACACTATACCCCAGGGGCAGAACTACCATTGGTGCAACAGATGCAGTGCCACCAGGGCCCAAGTGCTGTAGGGGGCCCATAGCATCCAGTTTATACATAGGCGTGTGCAGAATATTTACAGTCCTAATGCAGGGAAGCCTTTTATTAGGGCATATTTATCTATCATCAAAATCATTAGGAAGAGCAGCATGTATATTACTATTGCTTTCTACTCATTTTTTTTTTTTCTTTTTTTTTCAAAGAGCTTTATTGAAACAAAATCAAACTTACAATTTCTGTAGTCAAATACATTCAATAACAAAACATAAAATAAACATAGTGATAAAGGCACTTAGATCCACAGTTGTATATATGTGCGTTTAGCTCTTTTCTTTTTTTTTACAGTTTTCCAATGAGTTCTTGCTTATGAGATATATGTTCTCTTCCTTGTAATTGGAGTAGCATAACTATATCTAAAGTAACTTCAGTCTAAATGAGGCATGCTTAAGGAGAATCTCTGAGAGTAAGAAGAAGAAAGAAAAAAAAGAAAAAAAAAAGGGGGGGGAGGGGAAGGAAAGAAGAAAGGTGGGGTGATGGAATCCTATATGGTACCATTCCAGACTGCCAGGAAGGATCATTTCATGGGTATCAAGTTTATCTATTTTAAGATAATGGTATCTTTCTAGTGTGATAAGTTCCAGTACTTGTCTCCTCCACTCCTCAACAGATGGGACGCTCTGCGTCTTCCACCTCTTGGGGATGAGTTTTTTTGCTCCTGTGATCATTATCAGCAGGAGTGCAAGCTTAGCTGGTTCGGCGATTTTGGGCAGCGAGCAGAACAAGATGCTTTCTAGAGTGTTCGGTATGTGCGTGTTCAGTAGTTGTGATATAATGAGAAAAACATTCTCCCAGTAAGTTTGCAATCTGGGGCAGGACCACCAAACATGTGTCAGTGTGCCCTCCCCCCCACAGCCTCTCCAGCAGGTGCCACTCAGGGATGGGAACATTTTGTGGAGTCTAGATGGGGTAAGGTACCATCGACTCAGTAACTTTATATGAATTTCTTGAACAGTGGAAGACACTGATGAACGTTTTGTAAGCTCAAAAACCCTAGCCCATGAGTCAGGGTCAATTTCCTGGGATAGTTCTTTATGCCAACCCATCGTGTAAGAGGGCAGTGTTGTCTGGTCTGTAGTGGAGGTTATTTTATATACTAGTGATACGAGATGTCTCGGTGTATTCGGGAGAATGCAAAGTTTTTCAAATGGTGTTGGCTCTCGACCTAGTTCGTTCCGAAATTTGTGGTGGGATATGAAGTGAAGTAACTGATGGAAAATTAGCCATGAAGAGAAAATCTCTCCATGTACCTCAGCCATTTGGGTATGAGTTTTAATCTTGTTGTGTTCCTTAAGGAATTGCATGGATCCTGTTTTAAGGCTGTACGGTGATTTAATACGAAAGCCTATTCCATGGAACGGGAGCTCTACGTTTTCTATGATCGGTGTGAGGGGAGAGTTTCTGGATGAAATATGAGTGCTTGTGGCTAGTGTTTTATCCCACTCAGTGAGAATTTCTTTTGTTATGGTGTATTTATTTACCAGCCTTGGTCTATGTAAAGGGGAAGTCCATGCTAGTGTGCCCATATTATTTATTGAGAATATTTGTCTGTCTAATTGTAGCCAAGCTTTATCTACTCTGTTGTGGGACCACTCAATTATTCGTTGTAGTAGTATTGCTTTCCTATACTCTTCTAGGTTTGGCAGACCCAATCCCCCTCTATCTCTTGGCATGTACATGGTCTTTTTTTGAACCCTGGGTCTAATGTTTGCCCATATATATTGTTCTATTATAGCTTGTAATTCCTTCATGTAACCTCCTTGTAGAGGGATCGGGAGGGCCTGGAGAACATACAGGATCCTAGGGAGGATATTCATTTTAAATACGCCTATCCTTTGTTTCTCCAACTAGATAGGTCCCTGACAATGTTGCTTTTTAAGGGGATGTAATTATATTTGAAAAGGTCTTGTACACAGGGGGTCAGGAATATCCCTAAATATCCCTAAATATTTAAGTTTATGGTGTGCTATCTGCACATGATATTTCTCTTTCAGATTGTGTATGTGTTGGGCCTGTGTGTTGATGTTCATTAATTCAGACTTATTTAAGTTTAGAAGGAAATTAGAGACTGCCCCATATGAATCTAGTTCTTTCAGTAGCTCGGGTATTGAGGTTTCGGCTTCTGTTAATGTAAAAAGGATATCGTCTGCATATAGCGATTGTTTATGTTCCTTATCTCCTACTACAATGCCTTTAATTTTATCATTTTATCGAATCTTATGTGCTAACACCTCAATAGATATGGCGAACAATAATGGTGAGAGTGGGCATCCCTGCCTCGTCCCGTTACTAATGCTGAATGGATTGGAGAGCGTCCCATTAACCCGGACCCTCGCGTTTGGGGTAGAATAAAGTGCCAATGTCATGTTGAGAAAGGCCTTTGGAATTCCCATCTCCCTCATAGCTCTTTGCAGAAAAGGCCACCCCACTCTATCAAAGGCCTTCTCTGCGTCTGTCGAGAATAAGACCATAGGGATCCCTGCTACCTTTGCGTGGTTTATTAACTGAATGACTTTAGTTATATTGTCCCTCGCCTCTCTCCCCGGGACAAACCCCACCTGATCATTTGCGATTAAGTCGGGTAATAGTCTGTTTAACCTATTCGCTAGAATCTTTGCCAATATTTTCATGTCTGTATTGATCAGGGAAATAGGTCTAAAGTTTCCTGGGCATGTTGCTGGCCATCCTGGTTTAGTAAGAACTGTTATGTGTGCTTCTAGGAGATTCCTAGCCAATCTTGGTTCCTCTCTAAGTTTATTGAATAAATGCAACATATGAAGGGCTAGAACTTCCCCACATTTTTTGTAATATGTTGGTGTAAAACCATCTGGGCTGGGGCTTTTCCCCGATGGCGTGTCTTTAATGGCTTGTTGCAGTTCCTCTATGGTTATATTTGCTGATAATGAGTTGACTGTGTCTAGGGCTATTTTTGGGAGCTTTAAATCTTTAAAGTATTGGTTTAAGCCTTCCTCAAGTAATGCATCATCCTGTGTACTGTTGTCTTTTAAGTTATATGATTTACTATAATAGTTCCTGAATGTATGTGCAATTGAAGAGCTATCTTGTTTCCTCCTCAAGGTTCTTGCTAAGATCTTACCTGGTTTGTTTCCCCCTTCAAAGTAATACTGTTTAAGAAATATTGCTGTCCTTTGATGTATTTCAGTCAAGTGTTGCTTAAGCGCTACCCTAGTGTCAGAGAGTTCCGTTAAGATTTTATTGTTGGCTGGATTTTGTTTGTGAACTGACTCTAATGAACTGATTTTTTGTAAAAGTTCAGTGTGTTTTTCTCGTGCTTGTCTGTTCAGTCTGGATTTGTGTTTTATTATTATCCCTCTAATTACAGTTTTATGGGCTTCCCACTCTACCTGTTGGGAGGAGGTGGTGTGTGTATTCAAGGCAAAATATTCAACAATATGTTTTTGAATTGTTTCTAATAGTTTTGAGTCGTTTAGAAGGGAGTCATCCAATCTCCAGATTTTGTGGGAGATCGGGACGTCAGGCCAGAGCACCCTGCAAGTAACTGGGGCGTGGTCGGACCATGTTATAGTTCCTATGTCGCAATCATTTGTGATAGATAAGCCTTGTGTGTCCGTGTAAATATGGTCAATTCTGGTGTAACTGTTATGAAGATTAGAATAAAATGTATAATCTCGGTCTAGGGGATGCAATGTCCTCCAAATATCATGAAGTGTGAGGCTGTGGAAGATATTTTTGATAGCTCTTAATTTCTTATGAGGGATACTAGATGACCCCCTGGAGGAGTCCAGGTGGGGTTCTAGGGAGACATTAAAATCCCCTGCCAAAAACACCACTCCCTTGGCGTGGTCTAGACATAGATTAGCTATTTTTTTTAAAAACCTGGTGTGAGTCTGACTCGGGGCGTATATATTAATTAGAGTAATATGATGGCCATATAGTAGACCAGAAAGCAGAATGTATCTGCCTTCAGGGTCCTTTTCAGTGTGGAGTATTTTCACCGGTAGAGATCTGTGGAACAGTATACCAACTCCGGCTTTTTTGTTAGAACCGGAGGCGAAATAAGCTGTGGGGTATTGTGCATTATGCCATTTGGGTTCTTTTCCCCTCTGGAAGTGTGTTTCTTGAAACATTAAAATGTGACTGTTAAGTTTATTTAGTTCTCTGAACGCTATAGAGCGCTTACCAGGGTTATTTAAGCCTTTAGCGTTAATTGTAGTGATTTGTAGCGTGTGATCCTGAAATTTACTGGTTTTGGGTTGCATCTTGGTATAGGAAAGGAGAGGGGGGAGGGATCAAGAAGAGAAAAAAAAAAGGAAAGATGGGAAAGAGTGGATACTCAAGTAGATAGAAGTCAAGGGGAAAGAATAGTAGCAGAAAGTAGGTTAAGAATTAGCCCAAAAGTGGGTTAAGTTACAAGTTGTTCGAATGGTATAATATCTAGATATCACTATCCAAGTAATATAAACGTAAGTTAATTGAAAATGTATTAAGTGTAGCAAATAGTACTAATGCAACAGTTAGGGGTAGTAAACCCTTGTACGGCAAATAAGAAACAATAATATAACTTATAATACAAATCCAGCGTTGAATGAGGAGTGATGGGAAGGAGGGGGGAATGGTAGGGGGTTAGGGTGGGAGGGGAAGAGACAGTGGGGAAGGGGGAAGGGGACATTCACCAGTGAGGCAGAATATTCTGTATACACAATCATTTAAATACTTTTTTAAAGAAACATTATCATATTATAAAGTCGTGTGGTTTTTTTGTTCTCTGTGAGTATTTTCTATCTATATAACTCTCTAATAGAGAAACAATATATAAACAACCTAACGTTCAGATCATTTAAAATGCCAACACCTTATCATCCTATATAAACATTTCTCTATCTTATCACTATGAGAAGAAATGGGCACTTCAAAAACAAACAAAACCATTCTAAACTGCAAATCTTTTAACGGATAATCTCACAGTGTCCATTTACATAGTCCTTCATATAATTGCCCAAGCAAAATATTTGTCTACTCATCTGAGTCGTGGTCAGCCGTGATCTCGACAGGTCTGCTTGTCTCCCCCCTTGGAGGGGGCTGTAAGGCTTTTTCTGAGCTGTCCGGTAAAGCCAAGTCCTTGTAGAAAAGTTGAGGGTTGGTACCTGGCCTATAGATGACTGTTTTATTGTTATGATTAACAATAATGGATACCGGGAAACCCCAGCGATACTGTACTTTGTTCCTGCGAAGGTGTGAAGTTATGTGAGATAGTTCTCTGCGTTTCTGTAGTGTGACTGGGGATAAATCTGTGAAAATTTGTATTTCCTCCCCTACATGCGTGATAGGGTGTTTGGTTCTGGCATTCCTGAGGATCTCCTCCTTTTCCTTGAAACTTAAAAATTTAACTATGATGTCTCTAGGCGGAGCTTTCAGTGGCGGCTTAGGCCTAAGTGCCCTGTGGGCTCTTTCAATTGGGATCTCCTTAGCTGTAGGGGTACCCTTTATCACCCTAAAGAGGGCCTGGAGATAGCCCTCTATCGCAGGGGGATGTACAGTTTCCGATATGCCCCTAAATCTGAGATTGTTGCGTCTGCAACGATTGTCTAGGTCCTCCATTTTATCAGTTAAGTAATAAACTTGTTCAGATTGACTCCGTAAATCCTCAGTGTTGTGTTTTATATTCTCAGTAATGGAACATTGCTGTCCCTCCACTGCTCTCACTCTATGATCTAGGGCACTTAAATCTTTTCTTAGATCCCCAAAGAGATTTCTCATTTCTTGCAAGACTCCCTGTATATCCTCTTTTGAGGAAAGGTGTTGTATGTCATTTTCTGTGATGAAAGGAGACTGTGGTGTATCAGTATGAGAAACTTGAGCTGCAGTGACAACTTGTTTGCTGGCCATGCTGTCTTCAGAGTTTTCTGTCCTGTTTCAATTGGCTTTAAATAGTGACTGAGAGAATTGGAGGAATTAGATTTCCCTAATTTATTCTGCCTTTTACAAGGCATTACATTAAGTACTGGTGTTTGGGGGGGGACAAGGATTGGTGTTATTTATAGAATGTCCTTTCAGGGAAAATCAGTTGTAATGTCCTGCAATTAAGATTTATATTTCTGGATATGGGGTTAAAAAGAAGCTTATAAAGGGTCTGTATATGAGCTTTAGAGAGAATTTGTCTGCCCCTTTGCTTGTATGAGGTTCAAATATCCACGTGTGTATTAGAGCTTGCTACTCGGTGTTTCTGCCTTTATGGGGGATATTGCGTTAAGTCATATGCCTCAGTTCCTACCGGGTCAGTGGAATGTTTTCTAGACCGGTAATAAGGGCTCCCCAGCTAGCCGTGTAGCTTGTTCTAACCGGTAACCCCCTTTTGGAGAGCTGTATACCCAAACCTCTGTCCCTGGTTCACAGCGCAATGAGCGCACAAAAAGTGTTCCCTCTTTTAGGATTCCCCTTTAATTAGTGCTTACCCGCTCTTCATTTGCAGCCTTGCGGTCTGGTTGAGGAGGTCGACGGGTTGGGGAAGAAGCAGACAGGGTCCGTTGTGAGTCCAGATGAGGCCTTTACGTTATGCGCCTCTGTCATTCAGTAAATGGTCCCGCTGCCACGTGAGGCCTGGTGTATACGGAGGATATGGTTGCACTCTTCTACTGCTGTAATTACCTCTCCGGTGCTTTTTACTTGTCGAGTCTTGTACTCTGGCTTTTACTCGCTATGTCCCCTGTTTTGGGAATAAGTTATGGGGAATAAAGCTGGATTTGAGCTGTTTTCGCCTACATGGGTGATTGGAGCCCTCTCAGTGTGCGGCCATCTCCCTGCTTGGCCAGACTCCGCCCCCGCTTTCTACTCATTTAACTTGGGGGGGAGCAAAAGAAAATTTTGCACCAGGGCCCACTGTTGAGTACATCTGCTACTGCTATACCCTGATGAGTGCACTGCGCTGAATAAATATGATGAGCATGTGAGTATATATATTCTGATGAGCATGCTGTGCTGTATAATGATGTCAGTTTCTATACACTATACCCTGAGGAGTACACTGCGCTGTATAAATATGATGATCATGTGAGTATATATATTCTGATGAATATGCTGTGCTGTATAAAGATGTCAGTTTCTATACACTATACCCTGAGGAGTACACTGCTCTGTATAAATATGATGAGCATGTGAGTATATATATTCTGATGAGTATGCTGTGCTGTATAAAGATGTCAGTTTCTATACACTATACCCTGAGGAGTACACTGAGCTGTATAAATATGATGAGCATGTGAGTATATATATTCTGATGAGTATGTTGTGCTGTATAAAGATGTCAGTTTCTATACACTATACCCTGAGGAGTACACTGCTCTGTATAAATATGATGAGCATGTGAGTATATATTTCTTTCATGTAATTAGCAAGAGTCCATGAGCTAGTGACGTATGGGATATACATTCCTACCAGGAGGGGCAAAGTTTCCCAAACCTCAAAATGCCTATAAATACACCCCTCACCACACCCACTAATCAGTTTTACAAACTTTGCCTCCTGTGGAGGTGGTGAAGTAAGTTTGTGCTAGATTCTACGTTGATATGCGCTCCGCAGCAGGTTGGAGCCCGGTTTTCCTCTCAGCGTGCAGTGAATGTCAGAGGGATGTGAAGAGAGTATTGCCTATTTGAATTCAATGATCTCCTTCTACGGGGTCTATTTCATAGGTTCTCTGTTATCGGTCGTAGAGATTCATCTCTTACCTCCCTTTTCAGATCGACGATATACTCATATATACCATTACCTCTACTGATTCTCGTTTCAGTACTTTTTTGGCTTTCTACTACATGTAGATGAGTGTCCTGGGGTAAGTAAGTCTTATTTTCTGTGACACTCTAAGCTATGGTTGGGCACTTTTATATAAACTTCTAAATATATGTGTTTAAACATTTATTTGCCTTGATTCAGGATGTTCAACGTTCCTTATTTTCAGACAGTCAGTTTCATATTTGGGATAATGCATATGAATAATTCAATTTTTTCTTACCTTAAAATTTGACTTTTTTTCCTGTGGGCTGTTAGGCTCGCGAGGGCTGAAAATGCTTCATTTTATTGCGTCATTCTTGGCGCGGACTTTCTTGGCGCAAAAATTTTCTTGTCATTTCCGGCGTCATACGTGTCGCCGGAAGTTGCGTCATTTTTTTGAAGTTTTTGCGCCAAAAAATGTCGGCGTTACCGGATGTGGCGCCATTTTTTGGCGCCAAAAGCATTTAGGCGCCAAATAATGTGGGTGGCTTTTTTTGGCGCTAAAAAATTATTATCTATTGCTTCTGGTTGCTAGAAGCTTGTTCATTGGCATTTCTTTCCCATTCCTGAAACTGTCATTTAAGGAATTTGATCAATTTTGCTTTATATGTTGTTTTTTCTATTACATATTGCAAGATGTCTCAAATGGACTCTGAATCAGAAGCCACTTTTGGAAAAACGCTTAACTGAGTTTCAGTTCTACCAAAGCTAAGTTCATTTATTTTAAATGTTATAAATGTTTATCTTTAGCTATGGTTTGTAATAAGATATTATGTTATACTTTTACATGCGGAATCCATTAGTATTTATGCTTTATATATTTTCTTTTCTTACAAAAAATATTTAGAAGATTTATAAGAAATATTTTTCTGATTCTATGTTAAAGGCTTTGTCTGACTTCGTGCCTTCTAATAAAATTTTTAGGTCTTTTTCACTTCTTTTTTAATTATTGAAGTTTTAAATGACCAACAACATACTGATTTATCCTTCTCTGATGATGTTTTTTTCTCTTTCAGAAATTTTCTTCATCAGATATTGACACTAACAAATCTACTTTTCTATTATTTTTCTATTATTAAAGTACATTTGTTCTTTGTTGAAAAGGTGTTGATTATTTTGGATATTAAGGTAACTAGTTCTTTAAGACTAGCTGACATTATTTCTGCCTATTTATTTCTTCTGTGTTTTCAGAGGTTTTCTTTCCAATTCCCTATGCTAGGGAATGGAATAGGCTGAGAATTTTCTTTTATTCCTTCTTCAAAGGTTTTAAACTATATTCTTTGTCAGCAGTTAAACTCAATTTGGAGGATTCTCCAATTTATTGGGGCTATCTCTAATTCTACTAATTATGCTATTGTTTCTATAGCAAAATAGTATTTATTTTCCTTTAGATAGTTGTATCTTATTTATGGAAAATTATTTAGTTTCAGGTAATTTTCTTGGTCCTGTGATTTATTTGGATATTGCAATTGCTTCATTTTCTCTGTTTACTTTAAGATCAAGTATCAGATTATGATTTATTTTAGCATTGTTAAAGGGACAACATTTACTAGACTAGGTGCTGTTGCATTTGTCTTGTTGTTTTGCATTTATTGATTATGCAAGTCCACTGTATTGGCTGGTCCTTTAAACTGGTCTATCATGCTAATAATTTTATTTGTGTCTTCATTTTATTGAATATTTTCGCAAATGAGGATTAATCTGTCTTTAGCTTTTTTAGCTAGAACAATTTTGTGATTTTTAAAAAAAAATCAAAAAAAAATCCATATTTCTTTTGTTCTAAGATAATCAATTATTTGTTTTATAATTTGATTCAATTCTTAACTGTTACTCTGGGCTTCAAGATTGAGTTCTAAGACTAAAACTTTAAGCTTATACTGGTTTGGTTGTTCTTATTAAGGAACAAATTCCTGAGTTCTTCCCAAGTAACATGTCTATATTTGGAGTTCGAAATCAGCTCCCTAATTTTGCGATGTACGTGCCGTATTCCAGCTTGGCTGGTAAGGGGCAGGTTAAGGCTTCTTTGAAATTTATTTTGTCCAAATTTCTTTGGTTTTATTCCAGTAAGGCTAACACTTTCTTTAACTGTGTTTCTGTCCTATATATTTTGGGTACTGTTGAAGCATGGCTGGGCACCCATGGGGTTCAAGGGCTGCTCAGACCTGGAATCTTCTGGGGTGTTTCTTCCAGTTCCTTTTGAGGAACCGGGTTTTGGAGTTTTATTCAAACTATTTTGCCTTTTTATGGTCTTTGATAGCATTATTTGTTTTCATTAGATACAATAAATGCATATTTTCATTTTTCTGTTTTCATTCAGATTATTTTCTGAGGATGCGGAATCTCATATGATTCACTTGCTCTTCAGGACATAGTTAGAGGATCTTTTTTTCAAAAGCTCTTGTTTCCTCACACAAGGGTCACCTTTTTTAGGTTTCCAGATAGTTTGTGTCACTGTCCTTGTCTCTATCAGACAAGGGATCATTTTATTGGGTTCCGTCTATCGGTACCTTTAGTCTCTATTATTTCCTTCAGTTGCTATATATGCATAGAAGTTTTAGGTCTTATGGCCACAGCATTGGATTCAATTCCCTTTGCTCATTTTCACTAGAAAGAACCTTTCCAGTCTTTTATAAGTGTTGTTTCTTCAAGAACATAGTTGGAGGATCAATTTACAGAAAAGTTTGTTTGATTCCTCAGACAAGGGTAACCTTTTTAGGTTTCCTGATAGATTCAGTGTCCTTGATTCTGTCTCTGACGGACAAGAGACGTCTGAATTTGGTTTCAGCTTGTCGAAACCTTCAGTCTCAATCTTTCCCTTCGGTAGCCTTATGCATGGAAATTCTAGGTCTTATGACTGCTGCATTGGACGCGTTCCCCTTTGCTCGTTTTCACATGCGACCTCTTCAGCTCTGTATGCTGAACCAGTGGTGCAGGGATTATACAAAGATATCTCAATTAATATCTTTAAAACCGATTGTTCGAAACTCTCTGACGTGGTGGACAGACCACCATCGTTTAGTTCAGGGGGCTTCTTTTGTTCTTCCAATCTAGACTGTGATCTCAACAGATGCAAGTCTGACAGGTTGGGGAGCTGTATGGGGGTTTCTGACAGCACAAGGGGTTTGGGAATCTCAGGAGGTGAGATTACCAATCAACATTTTGGAACTCCGTGCAATTTTCAGAGCTCTTTAGTCGTGGCCTCTTCTAAAGAGAGAGTCGTTCATTTGTTTCCAGACGGACAATGTCACAGCCGTGGCATATGTCAATCATCAAGGAGGAACTCACAGTCCTCTGGCTATGAAAGAAGTCTCTCGAATACTTGTATGGGCGGAATCCAGCTTTCTAATTTCTGCGGTTCATATCCCAGGTATAGACAATTGGGAAGCGGATTATCTCAGTCGCCAAACGCTACATCCGGGCGAATGGTTTCTTCACCCAGAGGTATTTCTTCAGATGGTTCAAATATGGGGACTTCCAGAAATAGATATGATGGCTTCTCATCTAAACAAGAAGCTTCCCAGGTATCTGTCCAGATCCAGGGATCCTCAGGCGGAAGCAGTGGATGCATTGTCACTTCCTTGGAAGTATCATCCTGCTTATATCTTTCCGCCTCTAGTTCTTTTTCCAAGATTCTAAAAGAGCGTTCGTTTATTCTGCTGGTGGCTCCAGCATGACCTCACAGGTTTTGGTATGCAGATCTTGTCCGGACGGCCACTTGCCAACCGTGGACTCTTCCGTTAAGACCAGACCTTCTATCGTAAGGTCCTTTTTTTCCATCAGGATCTCAAATCCTTAAATTTGAAGGTATGGAGATTGAACGTTTTGATTCTCAGTCATAGAAGGTTTCTCTGACTCTGTGATTAATACTATGTTACAGGCTCGTAAAACTGTATCTAGGAAGATATATTATCGAGTCTGGAAGATTTACATTTCTTGGTGTTTTTCTCATCATTTATCTTGGCATTCTTTTAGAATTCCTAGAATTTTACAGTTTCTTCAGGATGGTTTGGATAAGGTTTGTCTGCAAGTTCCTTGAAAGGTCAAATCTCTGCTCTTTCTGTTCTTTTTCACAGAAAGATTGCTAGTCTTCCTGATATTCATTGTTTTGTACAAGCTTTGGCTCGTATAAAACCTGTTATTAAGTCAATTTCTCCTCCTTGGAGTTTGAATTTGGTTCTGGGGGCTCTTCAAGCTCCTCCGTTTGAACCTATGCATTCGCTGGACATTAAATTACTTTCTTGGAAAGTTTTGTTTCTTTTGGCCATCTCTTCTGCTAGAAGAGTTTCTGAATTATCTGCTCTTTCTTGTGAGTCTCCTTTTCTGATTTTTCATCAGGATAAGGCGGTGTTGCGATCTTCTTTTAAATTTTTACCTAAGGTTGTGAATTCTAACAACATTAGTAGAGAAATTGTGGTTCCTTCATTGTGTCCTACTCCTAAGAATTCTAAGGAAAAGTCGTTGCATTCTTTGGATGTAGTTAGAGATTTGAAATATTGTGTTGAAGCTACTAGGATTTCCGAAAGACTTCTAGTCTATTTGTTATCTTTTCCGGTTCTAGGAAAGGTCAGAAGGCTTCTGCCATTTCTTTGGCATCTTGGTTAAAATCTTTGTTTCATCATGCCTATGTCGAGTCAGGTAAAACTCCGCCTCAAAGGATTACAGCTCATTCTACTAGGTCAGTTTCTACTTCCTGGGCGTATAGGAATGAAGCTTCAGTTGTTCAGATTTGCAAAGCAGCCACTTGGTCTTCTTTGCATACTTTTACTAATTCTACCATTTTGATGTGTTTTTCTTCTGAAGCAGTTTTTGGTAGAAAAATACTTCAGGTAGCTGTTTCAGTTTGATTCTTCTGCTTATAATTTCAGTTTTTTTCATTATAAGATTTAAACTTTATTTTGGGTGTGGATTTTTTTCAGCGGAATTGGCTGTCTTTATTTATCCCTCCCTCTCTAGTGACTCTTGCGTGGAAAGATCCACATCTTGGGTAGTCATTATCCCATACGTCACTAGCTCATGGACTCTTGCTAATTACATGAAAGAAAACATAATTTATGTAAGAACTTACCTGATAAATTCATTTCTTTCATATTAGCAAGAGTCCATGAGGCCCACCCTTTTTTTTGTGGTGGTTATGATTTTTTTGTATAAAGCACAATTATTCCAATTCCTTATTTTTTATGCTTTTGCACTTTTTTCTTATCACCCCACTTCTTGGCTATACGTTAAACTGATTTGTGGGTGTGGTGAGGGGTGTATTTATAGGCATTTTGAGGTTTGGGAAACTTTGCCCCTCCTGGTAGGAATGTATATCCCATACGTCACTAGCTCATGGACTCTTGCTAATATGAAAGAAATGAATTTATCAGGTAAGTTCTTACATAAATTATGTTATTCTGATGAGTATGCTGTGCTGTATAAAGATGTCAGTTTCTATACACTATACCCTGAGGAGTACACTGCGCTGTATAAATATGATAAGCATGTGAGTATATATATTCTGATGAGTATGCTGTGCTGTATAAAGATATCAGTTTCTATAGACTATACCCTGAGGAGTACACTGCGCTGTATAAATATGATGAGCATGTGAGTATATATATTCTGATGAGTAGGCTGTGCTGTATAATGATGTCAGTTTCTATACACTATACCCTGAGTAGTACACTGCGCTGTATAAATATGATGAGCATGTGAGTATATATATTCTGATGAGTACACTGCCCTGTATAAATATGATGAGCATGTGAGTATATATATTCTGATGAGTATGCTGTGCTGTATAAAGATGCCCGTTTCTATACACTATACCCTGAGGAGTACACTGCGCTATATAAATATGATGAGCATGTGAGTATATATATTCTGATGAGTACACTGCCCTGTATAAATATGATGAGCATGTGAGTATATATATTCTGATGAGTATGCTGTGCTGTATAAAGATGCCCGTTTCTATACACTATACCCTGAGGAGTACACTGCGCTATATAAATATGATGAGCATGTGAGTATATATATTCTGATGAGTACGCTGTGCTGTATAAAGATGTCAGTTTCTATACACTATACCCTGATGAGTACACTGCTCTGTATAAATATGATGAGCATGTGAGTATATATATTCTGATGAGTATGCTGTGCTGTATAAAGATGTCAATTTCTATACACTATACCCTGAGGAGTACACTGCGCTGTATAAATATGATGAGCATGTGAGTATATATATTCTGATGAGTATGTTGTGCTTTATAAAGATGTCAGTTTCTATACACTATACCCTGAGGAGTACACTGCTCTGTATAAATATGATGAGCATGTGAGTATATATATTCTGATGAGTATGCTGTGCTGTATAAAGATGCCCGTTTCTATACACTATACCCTGAGGAGTACACTGCGCTGTATAAATATGATGAGCATGTGAGTATATATATTCTGATGAGTATGCTGTGCTGTATAAAGATATCAGTTTCTATACGCTATACCCTGAGGAGTACACTGCGCTGTATAAATATGATGAGCATGTGAGTATATATATTCTGATGAGTATGCTGTGCTGTATAAAGATGTCAGTTTCTATACACTATACCCTGAGGTGTACACTGCGCTGTATAAATATGATGAGCATGTGAGTATATATATTCTGATGAGTAGGCTGTGCTGTATAATGATGTCAGTTTCTATACACTATACCCTGAGGAGTACACTGCGCTGTATAAATATGATGAGCATGTGAGTATATATATTCTGATGAGTACACTGCCCTATATAAATATGATGAGCATGTGAGTATATATATTCTGATGAGTACGCTGTGCTGTATAAAGATGTCAGTTTCTATACACTATACCCTGAGGAGTACACTGCGCTGTATAAATATGATGAGCATGTGAGTATATATATTCTGATGAGTATGCTGTGCTGTATAAAGATGTCAGTTTCTATACACTATACCCTGAGGAGTACACTGCGCTGTATAAATATGATGAGCATGTGAGTATATATATTCTGATCAGTATGCTGTGCTGTATAATGATGTCAGTTTCTATACACTATACCCTGAGGAGTACACTGCACTGTATAAATATGATGAGCATGTGAGTATATATATATTCTGAAGAGTATGCTGTGCTGTATAAAGATGTCAGTTTCTATACACTATACCCTGAGGAGTACACTGCCCTGTATAAATATGATGAGCATTTGAGTATATATATATCTGATGAATATGCTGTGCTTTATAAAGATGTCAGTTTCTATACACTATACCCTGAGGAGTACACTGCTCTGTATAAATATGATGAGCATGTGAGTATATATATTCTGATGAGTATGCTGTGCTGTATAAAGATGTCAGTTTCTATACACTATACCCTGAGGAGTACACTGCGCTGTATAAATATGATGAGCATGTGAGTATATATATTCTGATGAGTATGCCGTGCTGTATAAAGATATCAGTTTCTATACACTATACCCTGAGGAGTACACTGCGCTGTATAAATATGATGAGCATGTGAGTATATATATTCTGATGAGTAGGCTGTGCTGTATAATGATGTCAGTTTCTATACACTATACCCTGAGTAGTACACTGCGCTGTATAAATATGATGAGCATGTGAGTATATATATTCTGATGAGTATGCTGTGCTGTATAAAGATGCCCGTTTCTATACACTATACCCTGAGGAGTACACTGCGCTATATAAATATGATGAGCATGTGAGTATATATATTCTGATGAGTACACTGCCCTGTATAAATATGATGAGCATGTGAGTATATATATTCTGATGAGTATGCTGTGCTGTATAAAGATGCCCGTTTCTATACACTATACCCTGAGGAGTACACTGCGCTATATAAATATGATGAGCATGTGAGTATATATATTCTGATGAGTACGCTGTGCTGTATAAAGATGTCAGTTTCTATACACTATACCCTGATGAGTACACTGCTCTGTATAAATATGATGAGCATGTGAGTATATATATTCTGATGAGTATGCTGTGCTGTATAAAGATGTCAATTTCTATACACTATACCCTGAGGAGTACACTGCGCTGTATAAATATGATGAGCATGTGAGTATATATATTCTGATGAGTATGTTGTGCTGTATAAAGATGTCAGTTTCTATACACTATACCCTGAGGAGTACACTGCTCTGTATAAATATGATGAGCATGTGAGTATATATATTCTGATGAGTATGCTGTGCTGTATAAAGATGTCAGTTTCTATACACTATACCCTGAGGAGTACACTGCGCTGTATAAATATGATGAGCATGTGAGTATATATATTCTGATGAGTATGCTGTGCTGTATAAAGATATCAGTTTCTATACGCTATACCCTGAGGAGTACACTGCGCTTATAAATATGATGAGCATGTGAGTATATATATTCTGATGAGTATGCTGTGCTGTATAAAGATGTCAGTTTCTATACACTATACCCTGAGGTGTACACTGCGCTGTATAAATATGATGAGCATGTGAGTATATATATTCTGATGAGTAGGCTGTGCTGTATAATGATGTCAGTTTCTATACACTATACCCTGAGTAGTACACTGCGCTGTATAAATATGATGAGCATGTGAGTATATATATTCTGATGAGTACACTGCCCTGTATAAATATGATGAGCATGTGAGTATATATATTCTGATGAGTATGCTGTGCTGTATAAAGATGCCCGTTTCTATACACTATACCCTGAGGAGTACACTGCGCTATATAAATATGATGAGCATGTGAGTATATATATTCTGATGAGTACACTGCCCTGTATAAATATGATGAGCATGTGATTATATATATTCTGATGAGTATGCTGTGCTGTATAAAGATGCCCGTTTCTATACACTATACCCTGAGGAGTACACTGCGCTATATAAATATGATGAGCATGTGAGTATATATATTCTGATGAGTATGCTGTGCTGTATAAAGATGTCAGTTTCTATACACTATACCCTGATGAGTACACTGCTCTGTATAAATATGATGAGCATGTGAGTATATATATTCTGATGAGTATGCTGTGCTGTATAAAGATGTCAATTTCTATACACTATACCCTGAGGAGTACACTGCGCTGTATAAATATGATGAGCATGTGAGTATATATATTCTGATGAGTATGTTGTGCTGTATAAAGATGTCAGTTTCTATACACTATACCCTGAGGAGTACACTGCTCTGTATAAATATGATGAGCATGTGAGTATATATATTCTGATGAGTATGCTGTGCTGTATAAAGATGTCAGTTTCTATACACTATACCCTGAGGAGTACACTGCGCTGTATAAATATGATGAGCATGTGAGTATATATATTCTGATGAGTATGCTGTGCTGTATAAAGATATCAGTTTCTATACGCTATACCCTGAGGAGTACACTGCGCTTATAAATATGATGAGCATGTGAGTATATATATTCTGATGAGTATGCTGTGCTGTATAAAGATGTCAGTTTCTATACACTATACCCTGAGGTGTACACTGCGCTGTATAAATATGATGAGCATGTGAGTATATATATTCTGATGAGTAGGCTGTGCTGTATAATGATGTCAGTTTCTATACACTATACCCTGAGGAGTACACTGCGCTGTATAAATATGATGAGCATGTGAGTATATATATTCTGATGAGTACACTGCCCTGTATAAATATGATGAGCATGTGAGTATATATATTCTGATGAGTATGCTGTGCTGTATAAAGATGCCCGTTTCTATACACTATACCCTGAGGAGTACACTGCGCTATATAAATATGAGCATGTGAGTATATATATATTCTGATGAGTATGCTGTGCTGTATAAAGATGTCAGTTTCTATACACTATACCCTGAGGAGTACACTGCGCTGTATAAATATGATGAGCATGTGAGTATATATATTCTGATGAGTATGCTGTGCTGTATAAAGATGTCAGTTTCTATACACTATACCCTGAGGTGTACACTGCGCTGTATAAATATGATGAGCATGTGAGTATATATATTCTGATGAGTAGGCTGTGCTGTATAATGATGTCAGTTTCTATACACTATACCCTGAGGAGTACACTGCGCTGTATAAATATGATGAGCATGTGAGTATATATATTCTGATGAGTACACTGCCCTGTATAAATATGATGAGCATGTGAGTATATATATTCTGATGAGTATGCTGTGCTGTATAAAGATGCCCGTTTCTATACACTATACCCTGAGGAATACACTGTGCTGTATAAATATGATGAGCATGTGAGTATATATATTCTGATGAGTACGCTGTGCTGTATAAAGATATCAGTTTCTATACACTATACCCTGATGAGTACACTGCTCTGTATAAATATGATGAGCATGTGAGTATATATATTCTGATGAGTATGCTGTGCTGTATAAAGATGTCAATTTCTATACACTATACCCTGAGGAGTACACTGCGCTGTATAAATATGATGAGCATGTGAGTATATATATTCTGATGAGTATGTTGTGCTGTATAAAGATGTCAGTTTCTATACACTATACCCTGAGGAGTACACTGCTCTGTATAAATATGATGAGCATGTGAGTATATATATTCTGATGAGTATGCTGTGCTGTATAAAGATGTCAGTTTCTATACACTATACCCTGAGGAGTACACTGCGCTGTATAAATATGATGAGCATGTGAGTATATATATTCTGATGAGTATGTTGTGCTGTATAAAGATGTCAGTTTCTATACACTATACCCTGAGGAGTACACTGCTCTGTATAAATATGATGAGCATGTGAGTATATATATTCTGATGAGTATGCTGTGCTGTATAAAGATGTCAGTTTCTATACACTATACCCTGAGGAGTACACTGCGCTGTATAAATATGATGAGCATGTGAGTATATATATTCTGATGAGTATGCTGTGCTGTATAAAGATATCAGTTTCTATACGCTATACCCTGAGGAGTACACTGCGCTTATAAATATGATGAGCATGTGAGTATATATATTCTGATGAGTATGCTGTGCTGTATAAAGATGTCAGTTTCTATACACTATACCCTGAGGTGTACACTGCGCTGTATAAATATGATGAGCATGTGAGTATATGTATTCTGATGAGTAGGCTGTGCTGTATAATGATGTCAGTTTCTATACACTATACCCTGAGGAGTACACTGCGCTGTATAAATATGATGAGCATGTGAGTATATATATTCTGATGAGTACACTGCCCTGTATAAATATGATGAGCATGTGAGTATATATATTCTGATGAGTATGCTGTGCTGTATAAAGATGCCCGTTTCTATACACTATACCCTGAGGAGTACACTGCGCTATATAAATATGATGAGCATGTGAGTATATATATTCTGATGAGTATGCTGTGCTGTATAAAGATGTCAGTTTCTATACACTATACCCTGAGGAGTACACTGCGCTGTATAAATATGATGAGCATGTGAGTATATATATTCTGATGAGTATGCTGTGCTGTATAAAGATGTCAGTTTCTATACACTATACCCTGAGGAGTACACTGCGCTGTATAAATATGATGAGCATGTGAGTATATATATTCTGATGAGTATGCTGTGCTGTATAAAGATGTCAGTTTCTATACACTATACCCTGAGGTGTACACTGCGCTGTATAAATATGATGAGCATGTGAGTATATATATTCTGATGAGTAGGCTGTGCTGTATAATGATGTCAGTTTCTATACACTATACCCTGAGGAGTACACTGCGCTGTATAAATATGATGAGCATGTGAGTATATATATTCTGATGAGTACACTGCCCTGTATAAATATGATGAGCATGTGAGTATATATATTCTGATGAGTATGCTGTGCTGTATAAAGATGCCCGTTTCTATACACTATACCCTGAGGAGTACACTGCGCTGTATAAATATGATGAGCATGTGAGTATATATATTCTGATGAGTATGCTGTGCTGTATAAAGATGTCAGTTTCTAAACACTATACCCTGAGGAGTACACTGCGCTATATAAATATGATGAGCATGTGAGTATATATATTCTGATGAGTATGCTGTGCTGTATAAAGATGTCAGTTTCTATACACTATACCCTGAGGTGTACACTGCGCTGTATAAATATGATGAGCATGTGAGTATATATATTCTGATGAGTATGCTGTGCTGTATAAAGATGTCAGTTTCTATACACTATACCCTGAGGAATACACTGCGCTGTATAAATATGATGAGCATGTGAGTATATATATTCTGATCAGTATGCTGTGCTGTATAATGATGTCAGTTTCTATACACTATACCCTGAGGAGTACACTGCACTGTATAAATATGATGAGCATGTGAGTATATATATATTCTGATGAGTATGCTGTGCTGTATAAAGATGTCAGTTTCTATACACTATACCCTGAGGAGTACACTGCGCTGTATAAATATGATGAGCATGTGAGTATATATATTCTGATGAGTATGCTGTGCTGTATAAAGATGCCCGTTTCTATACACTATACCCTGAGGAGTACACTGCGCTATATAAATATGATGAGCATGTGAGTATATATATATTCTGATGAGTATGCTGTGCTGTATAAAGATGTCAGTTTCTATACACTATACCCTGAGGAGTACACTGCGCTGTATAAATATGATGAGCATGTGAGTATATATATTCTGATGAGTATGCTGTGCTGTATAAAGATGTCAGTTTCTATACACTATACCCTGAGGAGTACACTGCCGCTGTATAAATATGATGAGCATGTGAGTATATATATTCTGATGAGTATGCTGTGCTGTATAAAGATGTCAGTTTCTATACACTATACCCTGAGGTGTACACTGCGCTGTATAAATATGATGAGCATGTGAGTATATATATTCTAATGAGTATGCTGTGCTGTATAAAGATGTCAGTTTCTATACACTATACCCTGAGGAGTACACTGCGCTGTATAAATATGATGAGCATGTGAGTATATATATTCTGATGAGTACACTGCCCTGTATAAATATGATGAGCATGTGAGTATATATATTCTGATGAGTATGCTGTGCTGTATAAAGATGCCCGTTTCTATACACTATACCCTGAGGAGTACACTGCGCTGTATAAATATGATGAGCATGTGAGTATATATATTCTGATGAGTATGAGGTGCTGTATAAAGATGTCAGTTTCTAAACACTATACCCTGAGGAGTACACTGCGCTATATAAATATGATGAGCATGTGAGTATATATATTCTGATGAGTATGCTGTGCTGTATAAAGATGTCAGTTTCTATACACTATACCCTGAGGTGTACACTGCGCTGTATAAATATGATGAGCATGTGAGTATATATATTCTGATGAGTATGCTGTGCTGTATAAAGATGTCAGTTTCTATACACTATACCCTGAGGAGTACACTGCGCTGTATAAATATGATGAGCATGTGAGTATATATATTCTGATCAGTATGCTGTGCTGTATAATGATGTCAGTTTCTATACACTATACCCTGAGGAGTACACTGCAGCTGTATAAATATGATGAGCATGTGAGTATATATATATTCTGATGAGTATGCTGTGCTGTATAAAGATGTCAGTTTCTATACACTATACCCTGAGGAGTACACTGCGCTGTATAAATATGATGAGCATGTGAGTATATATATTCTGATGAGTAGCTGTGCTGTATAAAGATGTCAGTTTCTATACACTATACCCTGAGGAGTACACTGCGCTGTATAAATATGATGAGCATGTGAGTATATATATTCTGATGAGTACACTGCCTGTATAAATATGATGAGCATGTGAGTATATATATTCTGATGAGTATGCTGTGCTGTATAAAGATGTCAGTTTCTATACACTATACCTGAGGAGTACACTGCGCTGTATAAATATGATGAGCATGTGAGTATATATATTCTGATGAGTACGCTGTGCTGTATAAAGATGTCAGTTTCTATACACTATACCCTGAGGAGTACACTGCGCTGTATAAATATGATGAGCATGTGAGTATATATATTCTGATGAGTATGCTGTGGCTGTATAAAGATGTCAGTTTCTATACACTATACCCTGAGGAGTACACTGCGCTGTATAAATATGATGAGCATGTGAGTATATATATTCTGATGAGTATGCTGTGCTGTATAAAGATGTCAGTTTCTATACACTATACCTGAGGAGTACACTGCGCTGTATAAATATGATGAGCATGTGAGTATATATATTCTGATCAGTATGCTGTGCTGTATAATGATGTCAGTTTCTATACACTATACCCTGAGGAGTACACTGCACTGTATAAATATGATGAGCATGTGAGTATATATATATTCTGATGAGTATGCTGTGCTGTATAAAGATGTCAGTTTCTATACACTATACCCTGAGGAGTACACTGCCCTGTATAAATATGATGAGCATGTGAGTATATATATTCTGATGAGTATGCTGTGCTGTATAAAGATGTCAGTTTCTTTACACTATACCCTGAGGAGTACACTGCTCTGTATAAATATGATGAGCATGTGAGTATATATATTCTGATGAGTATGCTGTGCTGTATAAAGATGTCAGTTTCTATACACTATACCCTGAGGAGTACACTGCGCTGTATAAATATGATGAGCATGTGAGTATATATATTCTGATGAGTATGCTGTGCTGTATAATGATGTCAGTTTCTATACACTATACCCTGAGGAGTACACTGCGCTGTATAAATATGATGAGCATGTGAGTATATATATTCTGATGAGTATGCTGTGCTGTATAAAGATGTCAGTTTCTATACACTATACCCTGAGGAGTACACTGCGCTGTATAAATATGAGCATGTGAGTATATATATTCTGATGAGTATGCTGTGCTGTTAAAGATGTCAGTTTCTATACACTATACCCTGAGGAGTACACTGCGCTGTATAAATATGATGAGCATGTGAGTATATATATTCTGATGAGTATGCTGTGCTGTATAAAGATGTCAGTTTCTATACACTATACCCTGAGGAGTACACTGCGCTGTATAAATATGATGAGCATGTGAGTATATATATTCTGATGAGTATGCTGTGCTGTATAAAGATGTCAGTTTCTATACACTATACCCTGAGGAGTACACTGCGCTATATAAATATGATGAGCATGTGAGTATATATATTCTGATGAGTATGCTGTGCTGTATAAAGATGTCAGTTTCTATACACTATACCCTGAGGAGTACACTGCGCTGTATAAATATGATGAGCATGTGAGTATATATATTCTGATGAGTATGCTGTGCTGTATAAAGATGTCAGTTTCTATACACTATACCCTGAGGAGTACACTGCGCTGTATAAATATGATGAGCATGTGAGTATATATATTCTGATGAGTATGCTGTGCTGTATAAAGATGTCAGTTTCTATACACTATACCCTGAGGAGTACACTGCGCTGTATAAATATGATGAGCATGTGAGTATATATATTCTGATGAGTATGCTGTGCTGTATAAAGATGTCAGTTTCTATACACTATACCTGAGGAGTACACTGCGCTGTATAAATATGATGAGCATGTGAGTATATATATTCTGATGAGTATGCTGTGCTGTATAATGATGTCAGTTTCTATACACTATACCCTGAGGAGTACACTGCGCTGTATAAATATGATGAGCATGTGAGTATATATATTCTGATGAGTATGAGGTGCTGTATAAAGATGTCAGTTTCTATACACTATACCCTGAGGAGTACACTGCGCTATATAAATATGATGAGCATGTGAGTATATATATTCTGATGAGTATGCTGTGCTGTATAAAGATGTCAGTTTCTATACACTATACCCTGAGGTGTACACTGCGCTGTATAAATATGATGAGCATGTGAGTATATATATTCTGATGAGTATGCTGTGCTGTATAAAGATGTCAGTTTCTATACACTATACCCTGAGGAGTACACTGCGCTGTATAAATATGATGAGCATGTGAGTATATATATTCTGATCAGTATGCTGTGCTGTATAAATGATGTCAGTTTCTATACACGTATACCCTGAGGTGTACACTGCGCTGTATAAATATGATGAGCATGTGAGTATACTACTATCTGATGAGTACTGCTGTGCTGTATAATGATGTCAGTTTCTATACACTATACCCTGAGGAGTACACTGCCCTGTATAAATATGATGAGCATGTGAGTATATATATTCTGATGAGTAGGCTGTGCTGTATAATAATGTCAGTTTCCTATACACTATACCCTGAGGGAGTACACTGCGCTGTATAAATATGATGAGCAAGTGAGTATATATATTCTGATGAGTACACTGCCCTGTATAAATATGATGAGCATGTGGCTATAATATATTCTGATGAGTAATTCTGTGCTGTATAATAGATTGCCTCGTTTCTATACACTATACCCTGAGAGTACACTGCGCTTTATAAATATGATGAGCATGTGAGTATATATATCTCTGATGAGTACGCTGTGCTGTATAAAGATGTCAGTTTCTATACACTATACCTGAGGAGTACACTGGCGCTATATAAATATGATGAGCATGTGAGTATATATATTCTGATGAGTATGCTGTGCTGTATAATGATGTCAGTTTCTATACACTATACCCTGAGGAGTACACCTGCGCTGTATAAATATGATGAGCATGTGAGTATATATATATTCTGATGAGTATGAGGTGCTGTATAAAGATGTCAGTTTTCTAAACAACTATACCCTGGAGGAGTACACTGGCAGCTGTATAAATATGATTGAGCATGTGAGTATATATATTCTGATGAGTATGCTGTGCTGTATAAAGATGTCAGTTTCTATACACTATACCCTGAGGTGTACACTGCGCTGTAATAAATATGATGAGCATGTGAGTATATATATTCTGATGAGTATGCTGTGCTGTATAAAGATGTCAGTTTCTATACACTATACCCTGAGGAGTACACTGCGCTGATAAATATGATGAGCATGTGAGTATATATATTCTGATCAGTATGCTGTGCTGTATAATGATGTCAGTTTCTATACACTATACCCTGAGGAGTACACTGCACTGTATAAATATGATGAGCATGTGAGTATATATATATTCTGATGAGTATGCTGTGCTGTATAAAGATGTCAGTTTCTATACACTATACCCTGAGGAGTACACTGCGCTGTATAAATATGATGAGCATGTGAGTATATATACTTCTGATGAGTATGCTGTGCTGTATAAAGATGTCAGTTTCTATACACTATACCCTGAGGAGTACACTGCGCTGTATAAATATGATGAGCATGTGAGTATATATATTCTGATGAGTATGCTGTGCTGTATAAAGATGTCAGTTTCTATACACTATACCCTGAGGAGTACACTGCGCTGTATAAATATAGATGAGCATGTGAGTATATATATTCTGATGAGTATGCTGTGCTGTATAAAGATGTCAGTTTCTATACACTATACCCTGATGAGTACAGCTGTGCCAGTATAAATATATGAGCATGTGAGTATATATATTCTGATGAGTATGCTGTGCTGTAGTAAGATGTCAGTTTCTTTACACTATACCCTGAGGAGAACACTGCGCTAGTATAAATATGATGAGCATGTGAGTATATATATTCTGATGAGTATGCTGATGCTGTATAAAGATGTTCAGTTTCTATACACTATACCCTGAGGAGTACACTGCGCTGTATAAATATTGATGAGCATGTGAGTATAGTATATTCTGATGAGTATGAGGTTCTGTATAAAGATGTCAGTTTCTAAAAAACACTATACCCTGAGGAGTACACTGCGCTATATAAATATGATGAGCCATGTGTAGTATATATATTCTGATGAGTATGCTGTGCTGTATAAAGATGTCAGTTTCTATACACTATACCCTGAGTGTGTACACTGCGCTCTATAAATATGATGAGCATGTGAGTATATATAATTCTGATGAGTATGCTGTGCTGTATAAAGATGTCAGTTCTATACACTATACCCTGAGGAGTACACTGCGCTGTATAAATATGATGAGCATGTGAGTATATATATTCTGATCAGTATGCTGTGCTGTATAATGATGTCAGTTTCTATACACTATACCCTTGAGGAGTACACTGCACTGTATAAATATGATGAGCATGTGAGTATATATATATTCTGATGAGTATGGCTGTGCTGTATAAAGATGTCAGTTTCTATACACTATACCCTGAGGAGTACACTGCGGCTGTAATAAATATGATGAGCATGTGAGTATATATATTCTGATGAGTATGCTGTGCTGTATAAAGATGTCAGTTTCTATACACTATACCGTGAGGAGTACACTGCGCTGTATAAATATGATGAGCATGTGAGTATATATATTCTGATCAGTATGCTGTGCTGTATAATGATGTCAGTTTCTATACACTATACCCTGATGAGTATGCTGTGCTGTATAAATATAATGAGCATGTGAGAATATATATTCTGATGAGTATGCTGTGCTGTGTAAAGATGTCAGTTTCTATACACTATACCCTGAGGAGTACACTGCGCTGTATAAATATGATGAGCATGTGAGTATATATATTCTGATGAGTATGCTGTGCTGTATAAAGATGTTAGTTTCTATACACTATACCCTGAGGTGTACACTGCACTGTATAAATATGATGAGCATGTGAGTATATATATCCTGATGAGTACGCTGTGCTGTATAAAGATGTCAGTTTCTATACACTATACCCTGAGGAGTACACTGCGCATGTATAAATATGATGAGCATGTGAGTATATATATTCTGATGAGTATGCTGTGCTGTATAAAGATGTCAGTTTCTATACACTATACCCTGAGGAGTACACTGCGCTGTATAAATATGATGAGCATGTGAGTATATATATTCTGATGAGTATGCTGTGCTGTATAATGATGTCAGTTTCTATACACTATACCCTGAGGAGTACACTGCGCTGTATAAATATGATGAGCATTGGAGTATATATATTCTGATGAGTATGCTGTGCTGTATAAAGATGTCAGTTTCTATACACTATACCCTGAGGAGTACACTGCTCTGTATAAATATGATGAGCATGTGAGTATATATATTCTGATGAGTATGCACTGCCCTGTATATATATGAATGAGCATGTGAGTATATATATTCTGATGATATGCTAGTGCTGTAAAAAGATGGCCCTATTCTATACACGATACCTGAGGAGTACACTGCGCTATATAAAAATGATGAGCCATGTGAGTATATATATTCTGATGAGTACGCTGTGCTGTATAAAGATGTCAGTTTCTATACACTATACCCTGAGGAGTACACTGCGCTGTATAAATATGATGAGCATGTGAGTATATATATTCTGATGAGTATGCTGTGCTGTATAAAGATGTCAGTTTCTATACACTATACCCTGATTAGTACACTGCGCTGTATAAATATGATGAGCATGTGAGTATATATATTCTGATGAGTATGCTGTGCTGTATAAAGATGTCAGTTTCTATACACTATACCCTGAGGATTACACTGCGCTGTATAAATATGATGAGCATGTGAGTATATATATTCTGATGAGTATGCTGTGCTGTATAAAGATGTCAGTTTCTATACACTATACCCTGAGGAGTACACTGCACTGTATAAATATGATGAGCATGTGAGTATATATATTTTGATGAGTACACTGCGCTGTATAAATATGATGAGCATGTGAGTATATATATTCTGATGAATATGCTGTGCTGTATAAAGATGTCAGTTTCTATACACTATACCTGAGGAGTACACTGCGCTGTATAAATATGATGAGCATGTGAGTATATATATTCTGATGAGTATGCTGTGCTGTATAAAGATATCAGTTTCTATACGCTATACCCTGAGGAGTACACTGCGCTGTATAAATATGATGAGCATGTGAGTATATATATTCTGATGAGTATGCTGTGCTGTATAAAGATGTCAGTTTCTATACACTATACCCTGAGGTGTACACTGCGCTGTATAAATATGATGAGCATGTGAGTATATATATTCTGATGAGTAGGCTGTGCTGTATAATGATGTCAGTTTCTATACACTATACCCTGAGGAGTACACTGCGCTGTATAAATATGATGAGCATGTGAGTATATATATTCTGATGAGTACACTGCCCTGTATATAAATATGATGAGCATGTGAGTATATATATTCTGATGAGTATGCTGTGCTGTATAAAGATGCCGTTTCTATACACTACCCTGAGGAGTACACTGCGCTATATAAAT